>NC_059231.1:10159862-10279862 GCF_020615455.1 Coregonus clupeaformis
ACAATGAAGATCTGTGAAGTTATTTGGATTTTTACAAATTATCTTTGAAAGACAGGGTCCTGAAAAAGGGACGTTTCTTTTTTTGCTGAGTTTATATTGTTGATGTCTATTTTGTGTATATGATATCTTTCCAATCCTTTCAGATCTATTATACATGTGCTAAGTTTACACAGGCAGCCCATTTCTGACGTTAAGCTGCTGTCTTACAGGCTCCTGACCAATTCTGCAATTTGTTGTGTTTTTTTCTGCTTTTCTTAACTTACATAATGTCTCCTCCATCATTTCCTATGACCGAAAACAGCTTCTGGACATCAGAACAGCGATCACTAACCTGGACTTCAAAAATGTATTCTTCAACGTTCTGCTTACCCGGACCAGGCCCTGATCCCCGGGACTCGAAAGAGGAAGTAACGGCGAAAGAGAGGCAGGCTTAGCAGTGTCATCATGAGACTACGTAGGCGAGCATGTAGTCGTGGTTGAACGAGGACATGAATATACAACTCGCTGGTTTTTCATCGTCAAGACTGGACGGCAAGAGAGGGAGGTCTCTTTGTTAACAACAGCTGGGTGCGAGATCTCTAATGTTAAGGAAGCCTCTGAGTTAGAATACCTCAATTTTCATCTATATTTTTCGTAGCTGTCTATTTATCACCACAAACTGCTGGCACTAAGACTCTCTCTCTCTCTCTCTCTCTCTCTCTCTCTCTCTCTCTCTCTCTCTCTCTCTCTCTCTCTCTCTCTCTCTCTCTCTCTCTCTCTCTCTCTCTCTCTCTCTCTCTCTCTCTCTCTCTCTCTCTCTCTCTTCTCTCTTCTCTCTCTCTCTCTCTCCTCTCTCTCTCTCCTCCTCTCTCTTTCTCTCTCTCTCTCTCTCTCTCTCTCTCTCTCTCTCTCTCTCTCTCTCTCTCTCTCTCTCTCTCTCTCTCTCTGCTGTATGGGGCCATAAGCAAACAAGAAAATGCTCATCCAGAGGTGGTGCTCCTAGTGGCCGGTGATTTTAGTGCAGGAAAACTGAAATACGTTTTACCTCATTTCTACCTCATGTCACCTGTGCAACTAGAGGTGACAAAACTCTAGATCACCTTTACTCCACACACAGAGATGCGTACAAAGCTCTCCCTCACCCTCCATTTAGTAAAACTGACCATAACTCTATCCTCCTGATTCCTGTTTACAAGCAAAAACTCAAACAAGAAGTACCAGTGAAGCGCTCAATACTGAAGTGGTCCGATGAAGCGGATGCTAAGTTACAGGACTGTTTCGCTAGCACAGACTGGAATATGTTCTGGGAATTCATCTGATAACATTGAAGAGTTTACCACATCAGTCAATGGCTTCATTAATAAGTGCATCGCAGTGCACTGGATCCTGGACTTCCTGACGGGCCGCCACCAGGCGGTGAGGGTAGGCAACAACACATCTGCCACGCTGACCATCAACACTGGGGCCCCTCAGGGGTGTGTGCTTAGTCCACACGTGCACTCTCTGTTCACCCACAACTGCGTAGCCGCGCACGACTCCCAACACTTGACGACCCTACGGTGGTAAGACTGATCACCGGTGGCAATGAGGCAGCCTATAGAGGGGAGGAGGTCAGAGACCTGGCAGTGGTGTGCCAGGACAACAACCTCTCCATCAACGTCAGAAAGACAAAAGAGCTGATTGTGGACTACAGGAAATGGAGGGGCGAGAGTTTCAAGTTCCTCAGTGTCCAAATCACTTCCACACAGTTGTGAAGGGGCAAGTCAGAGCCTCTTCCCCCTCAGGAGGCTGAAAAGATTTGTCATGGTTCCTCAGATCCTCAAAAAGTTATACAGCTGCACCACTGAGAGCATCTTGACTGGCTGCATCACCGCCTGGTATGGCAACAGCTCGGCCTCCGACCGCAAGGCGCTACAGAGGGTGGTGAGTACGGCCCAGTACATCACTGGGGCCGAGCTGCCTGCACTCCAGGACCTCTAGACCAGGCGGTGTCAGAGAAAGGCCCTAAAAATGGTCAAAGACTCATAGACTGTTATCTCTGCTACTGCACAGAAAGTGGTAGCAGTGCACCAAGTCTGCAACAAACAAGACCCTGAACAGCTTCTACCCCCAAGCCATAAGACTGCTAAACAAGACTGCTAAATAGCTACTCAAATGGCTACCCAGACTACCTGCATTGACCCTTTTTTCACTAACTTATTTGCACAGACCCTATGCACACACACTCACACATACTTACACTGAAATCCCTACACACACACACACACTACACACGCCCACACACACACATAGCACACTCACACATGCATACTGACACCACACACATACACACACACACACACATTCATAGTCACCACATACGCTGTTGCTACTGTCTATTATCTATTCTTTACACCTACCTACAGTATACTGCTGCTACTGTCTATTATCTATCCTGTTGTCTAGTCACTTTACCCCTACCTACAGTATACTGCTGCTACTGTCTATTATCTATCCTGTTGTCTAGTCCCTTTACCCCTACCTACAGTATACTGCTGCTACTGTCTATTATCTATCCTGTTGTCTAGTCCCTTTACCCCTACCTACAGTATACTGCTGCTACTGTCTATTATCTATCCTGTTGTCTAGTCACTTTACCCCTACCTACAGTATACTGCTGCTACTGTCTATTATCTATCCTGTTGTCTAGTCACTTTACCCCCTACCTACAGTATACTGCTGCTACTGTCTATTATCTATCCTGTTGTCTAGTCCCTTTACCCCTACCTACAGTATACTGCTGCTACTGTCTATTATCTATCCTGTTGTCTAGTCACTTTACCCCTACCTACAGTATACTGCTTCTACTGTCTATTATCTATCCTGTTGTCTAGTCACTTTACCCCTACCTTCAGTATACTGCTGCTACTGTCTATTATCTATCCTGTTGTCTAGTCACTTTACCCCTACCTATATGTGCACAGTTACTTTACCTCAATTACCTGGTACCCCTGCACATCGACTCAGTACTGGTACTTCCTGTATATAGCCATGTTATTACCTGGTACCCCTGCACATCTACTCAGTACTGGTACTTCCTGTATATAGCCATGTTATTACCTGGTACCCCTGAACATCTACTCAGTACTGGTACTTCCTGTATATAGCCATGTTATTACCTGGTACCCCTGCACATCGACTCGGTACTGATACTTCCTGTATATACCCATGTTATTACCTGGTACCCCTGAACATCTACTCAGTACTGGTACTTCCTGTATATAGCCATGTTATTACCTGGTACCCCTGAACATCTACTCAGTCCTGGTACTCCCTGTATATAGCCATGTTATTACCAGGTACCCCTGCACATCTACTCAGTACTGGTACTTCCTGTATATACCCATGTTATTACCTGGTACCCCTGCACATCGACTCAGTACTGGTACTTCCTGTATATAGCCATGTTATTACCTGGTACCCCTGCACATCGACTCAGTACTGGTACTTCCTGTATATAGCCATGTTATTACCTGGTACCCCTGCACATCGACTCAGTACTGGTACTTCCTGTATATAGCCATGTTATTACCTGGTACCCCTGCCCATCGACTCAGTACTGGTACTTCCTGTATATAGCCATGTTATTACCTGGTACCCCTGCACATCAACTCAGTACTGGTACTTCCTGTATATAGCCATGTTATTACCTGGTACCCCTGCACATCTACTCAGTACTGGTACTTCCTGTATATAGCCATGTTATTACCTGGTACCCCTGCACATCTACTCAGTACTGGTACTTCCTGTATATAGCCATGCTATTACCTGGTACCCCGGCACATCGACTCGGTACTGATACTTCCTGTATATAGCCATGTTATTACCTCGTACCCCTGCACATCTACTCAGTACTGATACTTCCTGTATATAGCCATGTTACGTTTACTCGTTATTGTTATTCGTTATTCACTGTTTATATATATATTTTTATCTTTATCTTAACTCTGCATATTTTGGAAAAGGACCCGTAAGTTAGCATTCCACTGTTAGTCTAGACCTGTTGTTTAATTGTAGATGATTGATTTGATCTTTTGCCCCATTGTTGGCAAAAGATCTGATCTGATTGGTCAAAAGACGAATTAGTGGCAAAGGATCTGAATGTGACTGCCTGTATAAATGCAGCCACACAGCAAATTGGCCATTGTTACCTGGTGTTGATACATTTTCAGTGTAACATTTCTTGTGTTGATTCAGGTGTTAAACTACCACTCCTTGGTGTTAAAGAACCCCAGTGTTGGTGTTAATAACCAGTGTGTCAGTTCTACTCTGTGGAGAGTACAACAGTCCCATCAAAACCACGCCCATCATTATCATATTTCCCAGCATGCTCTACTGCAGGTAGATTGTTTTTATTATCTGTGTTTTTGCATATACATTGATTGATTGGTTAAACTTACGTTACACAAAGATAAATAATTTTCTAAACTAATCCAATCAGTTAGTTAGATTTTTTTGCACCCCATTAGTGAAATGGTTGTTCCATTTTTAACCCTGACAGTCATTCTGAATGCAGTTTGAGGGTGAATGAAAATGGAGTGCCTAACTCTAGTTGGATTCCAATAGGAATTACACATCATTTTGCATAATGTAAACAATGAGTTTCAGACCATTGTAAAATAAGGTTCTTATGAGATATGTAATGTATCGTCATAAAGTGTTACATTTTAACGATAACATTAGCCTAGCCACTCACTTGAAGGCCACAGGACAGAAAATGAATGAATTCAACAACCATGTCTCTGTCACTAATAAATACAGTCATGTGTGGTAATTCTACGATTCACTCAAAAAGGCAAGGCACGCTGGGAATTTATAGTGGAGGCGTGGCTTAGGGTTGTGTGGCTTTCAGTTATTTATTTTAGCCACCCGTGAGTGGAAGAGTTACACCAGTTTAAGTGGTCTATGGTTATCTTAATTAACTTTTGAGCATGTCTGCTGCCACGTCTGAAGTCTGTTTAAATGCTTACATAAGAGTATGTGGCAATAAAGAGTTGTAAATAACTTTATGGTGTTCTTAACCCAACACTGAGAGACCTTGTAAGAGATACAAGGTCTCTGTAGCTCAGCTGGTAGAGCACGGCGCTTGTAACGCCAAGGTAGTGGGTTCGATCCCCAGGACCACCCATACACAAAAAAAATGTATGCACGCATGACTGTAAGTCTCTTTGGATAAAAGCGTCTGCTAAATGGCATATTATTATTAAATGGCATATTATTATATTATTATTATTAGATACGGACCTCTTGGCGTAATGGTTAAAAATACAATATGAGGTGTTATTGCGTAACACTAAAAGTGTTAATTCCCCAACGCTGACAAAGTGTAAAAGCGTCAGTTCTGAGCACAGGGTTAATTTAACACTGAAAAGTATGGACCCATATACACACTGCCCCAGTGTTAAATTTAACACAGTAAGTGTTGATTCAACACAGAATAATTTTGTGTACATGGAGTGCCTCTGGGGTTAGGCTGGTGTTAGGGGTTGGGACTAGACTAGACTAGGGGTTAGGCTGGTGTTAGGGGTTGGGACTAGACTAGGGGTTAGGCTGGTGTTAGGGGTTGGGACTAGACTAGGGGTTAGGCTGGTGTTAGGGGTTGGGACTAGACTAGGGGTTAGGCTGGTGTTAGGGGTTGGGACTAGACTAGGGGTTAGGCTGGTGTTAGGGGTTGGGACTAGACTAGGGGTTAGGCTGGTGTTAGGGGTTGGGACTAGACTAGGGGTTAGGCTGGTGTTAGGGGTTGGGACTAGACTAGGGGTTAGGCTGGTGTTAGGGGTTGGGACTAGACTAGGGGTTAGGCTGGTGTTAGGGGTTGGGACTAGACTAGGGGTTAGGCTGGTGTTAGGGGTTGGGACTAGACTAGGGGTTAGGCTGGTGTTAGGGGTTGGGACTAGACTAGGGGTTAGGCAGGTGTTAGGGGTTGGGACTAGACTAGGGGTTGGGACTAGACTAGGGGTTGGGACTAGACTAGGGGTTAGGCTGGTGTTAGGGGTTGGGACTAGACTAGGGGTTGGGACTAGACTAGGGGTTAGGCTGGTGTTAGGGGTTGGGACTAGACTAGGGGTTGGGACTAGACTAGGGGTTAGGCTGGTGTTAGGGTTTGGGACTAGACTAGGGGTTAGGCTGGTGTTAGGGGTTGGGACTAGACTAGGGGTTGGGACTAGACTAGGGGTTAGGCTGGTGTTAGGGTTTGGGACTAGACTAGGGGTTAGGCTGGTGTTAGGGGTTGGGACTAGACTAGGGGTTAGGCTGGTGTTAGGGGTTGGGACTAGACTAGGGGTTAGGCTGGTGTTAGGGGTTGGGACTAGACTAGGGGTTAGGCTGGTGTTAGGGGTTGGGACTAGACTAGGGGTTAGGCTGTATAGCTGGAGGCTGTGATACAGATCTGCTGTCCCCCTGGACACAGACAGATGACTTCTCCAGCTGCTGGTGCGACTCATAAACTGGCTAGGCTGGAAACACAGGGGCCTCTTTAGAGTTCCCTGCTCTGGTCTGTTCTGTCGCAGCAACACTGTACAGTGCATTAGGAAAGCATTCAGACCCCTTGACTTTTTCCACGTTGTTACGTTAAAGCCTTGTTCTAAAATGGATTAAATAGTTTTTTTTCTCCCCTCATCAATCTACACACAATACCCCATAATGACAAAGCAAAAACAAGTTTTTGTAAATGTATTTAAAACAAATAACTGAAATATCAAATTTACATAAGTATTAAGACCCTTTACTCAGTACTTTGTTGAAGCATCTTTGGCACCGATTACAGCCTCAAGTCTGTTTGGGTATGACGCTACAAGCTTGGCACACCTGTATTTGGGGAGGTTCTCCCATTCTTCTCTGCAGATCCTCTCAAACTCTGTCAGGTTGGAGCGTCGCTGCACAGCTATTTTCAGGTCTCTCCAGACGTGGTCGATCGGGTTCAAGTCCAGGCTCTGACTGGGCCACTCAAGGACATTCAGAGACTTCTCCCGAAGCCACTCCTGTGTTGTCTTGGCTGTATGCTTAGGGTCGTTGTCCTGTTGGAAGGTGAACCTTCGCCCCCGTCTGAGGTCCTGAGTGCTCTGGAGCAGGTTTTCATCAAGGATCTCTCTGTACTTTGCTCCGTTCATCTTTGCCTCGATCCTGACTAGTCTCCCAGTCCCTGCCGCTGAAAAACATCCCCACAGCATGATTTTGCCACCACTAAGCTTCACCGTAAGGATGGTGCCAGGTTTCCTCCAGACGTGACACTTGGCATTCAGGCCAAAGAGTTCAATCTTGGTTTCATCAGACCAGAGAATTTGTTTCTCATGGTCTGAGAGTCCTGTAGGTGCCTTTTGGCAAACTCCAAGCAGGCTGTCATCTGCCACTCTACCATAAAGGCCTGATTGGAGGAGTGCTGCAGAGATGGTTGTCCTTCTAGAAGGTTCTCCCATTTCCACAGAGGAACTCTGGAGCTCTGTCAGAGTGAAAATCAGGTTCATGGTCACCTCCCTGACCAAGGCCCTTCTCCCCCAATTGCTCAGTTTGGCCGGGCGACCAGCTCTAGGAAGAGTCTTGGTGGTTCTACACTTCTTCCATTTAAGAGTGATGTTCTTGGGGACCTTCAATGCTGCAGAATATTTTGTGTACCCTTCCCCAGATCTGTGCCTCGACACAATCCTGTCTAGGAGCTCTACGGACAATTCCTTCGACCTCACGGCTTGGGTTTTGCTCTGACAGGCACTGAAAACTGTGGGACCTTATATAGACAGGTGTGTGCCTTTCCAACTTATGTCCAATCAATCAATTGAATTTACCACAGGTGGACTCCAATCAAGTTGAAGAAACATCTCAAGGATGATCAATGGAAACAGGATCCACCTGAGCTCAATTTCGAGTCTCATAGCAAAGGGTCTGAATACTTATGTAAATAAGGTATTTCTGTTTTTTATTTTTAATGAATTTGCAAACATTTCTAAAAACCTGTTTTCACTTTTGTCATTATGGGGTATTGTGTGTAGATTAATGAGATAAAAAAAGAAAGAATGCAATCCATTTTAGAATAAGGCAACGTAACAAAATGTGGAAAAAGGGGAAGAGGTCTGAATACTTTCCGAATGAACTGTATATACAAAAGTATGTGGACACCCCTTCAAATTAGTGGATTCGGCTATTTCAGCCACACCTGTTGCTGATGTGTATAACATTGAGCACACAGCCGTGCAATCTCCACAGACAAACATTGGCAGTAGAATGGCCTTACTGATGATCTCATTGACTTTCAATGTGGCACCATCATAGGATGCCACCTATCAAACAAGTCAGTTCGTCAAATTTCTGCCCTGCTACAGCTGCCCTGGTCAACTGTAATTATTGTTATTGTGAAGTGAAAACGTCTAGGAGCAACAACGGCTCAGCCGCGAAGTGGTAGGCCACACAAGCTCACAAAAACGGGACCGCAGAGCGCTGAAGCACGTAGCACGTAAAAAATAGTCTGTCCTCGATTGCAACACTCACTACCGAGTTTCAAACTGCCTCTGGAAGCAACGTCAGCACAAGAACTGTTCGTCGGGAGCTTCATGAAGTGGGTTTCCATGGCCGAGCAGCCGCACACAAGCATAGGATCACCATGCGCAATGCCAAGCGTCGGCTGGAGTGGTGTAAAGCTTGCCGCCATTGGACTCTGGAGCAGTGGAAACACGTTCTCTGGAGTGATGAATCACCAACGGACAAATCTGGGTTTGGCAGATGCCAGGAGAACGCTACCTGCCCCAATGCATAGTGCTAACTGTAAAGTTTGGTGGAGGAGGAATAATGGTCTGGGGCTGGTTTTTATGGTTCGGGCTAGGCCACTTAGTTCCAGTGAAGGGAAATCTTAACGCTACAGCATACAATGACATTCTAGACAATTCTGTGCTTTCAACTTTGTGGCAACAGTTTGGGAAAGGCCCTTTCCTGGTTCAAATCAAATCAAATCAAATTGTATTTGCCACATGCGCCGAATACAACAGTGAAATGCTTACTTACAAGCCCTTAACCAACAATGCAGTTTTTGACAATGCCCACGTTCACAAAGAGAGGTCCATACAGAAGTGGTTTGTCGAGATCGTTGTGGAAGAACTTGACTGGCCTGCACAGAACCCTGACCTCAACTCTATCGAACACCTTTGAGATTAATTGGAACTCCGACTGCGAGCCAGGCCTAATCACCCAACATCAGTGCCCGACCTTACTAATGCTCTTGTGGCTGAATGGAAGCAAGTCCCCGCAGCAATGTTCCAACATCTAGTGAAAAGCCTTAACAGAAGAGTGGAGGCTGTTATAGCAGCAAAGGGGAGACCAACTCCATATTAATGCCCATGATTTTGGAATGAGATGTTCGATGAGCAGGTGTCCACATACCTTTGGTCATGTACTGTATAAACAGTGGGGAGAACAAGTATTTGATACACTGCCGATTTTGCAGGTTTTCCTACTTACAAAGCATTTAGAGGTCTGTAATTTTTATCATAGGTACACTTCAACTGTGAGAGACGGAATGTAAAACAAAAATCCATAAAATCACATTGTATGATTTTTAAGTATTTGATCACCTACCAACCAGTAAGAATTCCGGCTCTCACAGACCTGTTCGTTTTTCTTTAAGAAGCCCTCCTGTTCTCCACTCATTACCTGTATTAACTGCACCTGTTTGAACTCGTTACCTGTATAAAAGACACCTGTCCACACACTCAATCAAACAGACTCCAACCTCTCCACAATGGCCAAGACCAGAGAGCTGTGTAAGGACATCAGGGATAAAATTGTAGACCTGCACAAGGCTGGGATGGGCTACAGGACAATAGGCAAGCAGCTTGGTGAGAAGGCAACAACTGTTGACGCAATTATTAGAAAATGGAAGAAGTTCAAGATGACGGTCAATCACCCTCGGTCTGGGGCTCCATGCAAGATCTCACCTCGTGGGGCATCAATGATCATGAGGAAGGTGAGGGATCAGCCCAGAACTACACGGCAGGACCTGGTCAATGACCTGAAGAGAGCTGGGACCACAGTCTCAAAGAAAACCATTAGTAACACACTACGCCGTCATGGATTAAAATCCTGCAGCGCACGCAAGGTCCCCCTGCTCAAGCCAGCGCATGTCCAGGCCCGTCTGAAGTTGGCCAATGACCATCTGGATGATCAAGGGGAGGAATGGGAGAAGGTCATGTGGTCTGATGAGACAAAAATATAGCTTTTTGGTCTAAACTCCACTCGCCGTGTTTGGAGGAAGAAGAAGGATGAGTACAACCCCAAGAACAACATCCCAACCGTGAAGCATGGAGGTGGAAACATCATTCTTTGGGGATGCTTTTCTGCAAAGGGGACAGGACGACTGCACCGTATTGAGGGGAGGATGGATGGGGCCATGTATCGCGAGATCTTGGCCAACAACCCAACAACCTCCTTCCCTCAGTAAGAGCATTAAAGATGGGTCGTGGCTGGGTCTTCCAGCATGACAACGACCCGAAACACACAGCCAGGGCAACTAAGGAGTGGCTCCGTAAGAAGCATCTCAAGGTCCTGGAGTGGCCTAGCCAGTCTCCAGACCTGAACCCAATAGAAAATCTTTGGAGGGAGCTGAAAGTCCGTATTGCCCAGCGACAGCCCCGATACCTGAAGGATCCGGAGAAGGTCTGTATGGTGGAGTGGGCCAAAATCCCTGCTGCAGTGTGTGCAAACCTGGTCAAGACCTACAGGAAACGTATGATCTCTGTAATTGCAAACAAAGGTTTCTGTACCAAATATTAAGTTCTGCTTTTCTGACGTATCAAATACTTATGTCATGCAATAAAATGCAAATTAATTACTTAAAAATCATACAATGTGATTTTCTGGATTTTTGTTTTAGATTCCATCTCTCACAGTTGAAGTGTACCTATGATAAAAATGACAGACCTCTGAATGCTTTGTAAGTAGGAAAACCTGCAAAATCGGCAGTGTATCAAATACCTGTTCTCCCCACTGTATGTACATACAGTGGGGCAAAAAAGTATTTAGTCAGCCACCAATTGTGCAAGTTCTCCCACTTAAAAAGATGAGAGAGGCCTGTAATTTTCATCATAGGTACACGTCAACTATGACAGACAAATTGAGAAAAAAAAATCCAGAAAATCCCATTGTAGGATTTTTAATGTATTTATTTGCAAATTATGGTGGAAAATAAGTATTTGGTCACCTACAAACAAGCAAGATTTCTGGCTCTCACAGACCTGTAACTTCTTCTTTAAGAGGCTCCTCTGTCCTCCACTCGTTACCTGTATTAATGGCACCTGTTTGAACTTGTTATCAGTATAAAAGACACCTGTCCACAACCTCAAACAGTCACACTCCAAACTTCACAATGGCCAAGACCAAAGAGCTGTCAAAGGACACCAAAAACAAAATTGTAGACCTGCACCAGGCTGGGAAGACTGAATCTGCAACAGGTAAGCAGCTTGGTTTGAAGAAATCAACTGTGGGAGCAATTATTAGGAAATGGAAGACATACAAGACCACTGATAATCTCCCTCGATCTGGGGCTCCATGCAAGATCTCACCCCGTGGGGTCAAAATGATCACAAGAACGGTGAGCAAAAATCCCAAAACCACACGGGGGGACCTAGTGAATGACCTGCTGAGAGCTGGGACCAAAGTAACAAAGCCAACCATCAGTAACACACTATGCCGCCAGGGACTCAAATCCTGCAGTGCGAGACGTGTCCCCCTGCTTAAGCCAGTACATGTCCAGGCCCGTCTGAAGTGCATTTGGATGATCCAGAAGAGGATTGGGAGAATGTCATATGGTCAGATGAAACCAAAATATAACTTTTTGGTAAAAACTCAACTCGTCATGTTTGGAGGACAAAGAATGCTGAGTTGCATCCAAAGAACACCATACCTACTGTGAAGCATGGGGTTGGAAACATCATGCTTTGGGGCTGTTTTTCTGCAAAGGGACCAGGACGACTGATCCGTGTAAAGGAAAGAATGAATGGGGCCATGTATCGTGAGATTTTGAGTGAAACCCTCCTTCCATCAGCAAGGGCATTGAAGATGAAACGTGGCTGGGTCTTTCAGCATGACAATGATCCCAAACACACCGCCCGGGCAACGAAGGAGTGGCTTCGTAAGAAGCATTTCAAGGTCCTGGAGTGGCCTAGCCAGTCTCCAGATCTCAACCCCATAGAAAATCTTTGGAGGGGAGTTGAAAGTCTGTGTTGCCCAGCGACAGCCCCAAAACATCACTGCTCTAGAGGAGATCTGCATGGAGGAATGGGCCAAAATACCAGCAACAGTGTGTGAAAACCTTGTGAAGACTTACAGAAAACGTTTGACCTGTGTCATTGCCAACAAAGGGTATATAACAAAGTATTGAGAAACTTTTGTTATTGACCAAATACTTATTTTCCACCATCATATGCCAATAAATTCATTAAAAATCCTACAATGTGATTTTCTGGATTTTTTTTTCTAATTTTGTCTGTCATAGTTGACGTGTACCTATGATGAAAATTACAGGTCTCTCTCATCTTTTTAAGTGGGAGAACATGCAGAATTGGTGGCTGACTAAATACTTTTTTTCCCCACTGTATAGATAAAGTGACTAGGCAACAGAATAGATAATAAAATGTAGCCGCAGCGTATGTGATGAGTCAAAAGAGTTAGTGCAAAAAGGGTCAATGTAGATAGTTAAATAGTTAACCAATAGCTACACGGACTAACTATTTATCTATGGTTTGGGGGTAGAAGCTGTTCAGGGTCCTGTTGGTTCCAGACATGGTGCATCGGTACCGCCTGCCGTGCGGTATCAGAGAGAACAGTCTATGACTTGGGTGGCTGGAGTCTTTGACAATTTTTAGGGGCCTTCCTCTGACACCGACTGGTATAGAGGTCCTGGATGGCAGGGAGTGCAGCCCCAGTGATGTACTGGGCCGTACGCACTACCCTCTGTAGAGCATTGTGGTCGGATGCCAAGCAGGTGCCATACAAACAGGTGATGCAGCCAGTCAAGATGCTCTCAATGGTGCAGCTGTAGAACTTATCTGAGGGCCCATGCTAAATCTTTTCAGCCTTCCGAGGGGGAAGAGACATTGTTGTGCCTTCTTCATGACTGTGTTGGTGTGTGTGGACCATGATAATCCCTTAGTGATGTGGACACAGAGGAACTTGAATCTCTCGAGCCGCTCCACTACAGGCCCGTTGATGTGAATGGGGGCGTGCTCGGTTTTCTATAGTCCACGATCAGCTCCTTTGTCTTGCAGACGTTGAGGGAGAGGTTGTTGTCCTGGCACCACACTGCCAGGTCACTAACCTCCTCCCTATAGGCTGTCTCATTGTCATTGGTGATCAGGCCTACCACCGTTGTGTCGTCAGCAATCTTAATGATGGTGAGGCCTCCCGAGTGGCGCAGCGGTCTAAGGAACTACAGCCTTTGTTTCAATCCCAGGCGGTATCACAGCCGGCCGTGACCGGGAGCCCCATGGGGCAGCGCACAATTGACCCAGCGTCGTCTGGGTTAGGAGAGGGTTTGGCCGGGCGGATTTCCTTGGCTCATTGCGCTCTAGCGACTCCTTGTGGCGGGCCGGGCGCCTGCAAGCTGACTTCGGTCATCAGTTGTACGGTGTTTCCTCTGACACATTGTTGCGCCTGGCTTCCGGGTTAAGCGAGCAGTGTGTTAAGAAGCAGTGCGGCTTGTTGGGTCATGTTTTGGAGGACGCATGACTCGACCTTCACCTCTCTCCCCATTGTGGAGTTGCAGCAATGAGACAAGATCGTAACTACCAATTGGATATCACGAAATTGGGGAGAAATAGGGGGTAAAATAAATTTAAAATAATAATTCATGATGTTGTGGAGTACAGGATGGGACTAAGCACGCACCCCCGTGGGGCCCCAGTGTTGAGGGTCAGCGTGGCAGATGTGTTGTTGCCTACCCTCACCACCTGGGGGCGGCCCGTCAGGAAGTCCAGGATCCAGTTGCAGAGGGAGGTGTTCAGTACCAGGGTCCTTAGCTTAGTGATGAGCTTGCAGGGCACTATGGTGTTGAACGCTGAGCTATAGTCAATGAACAGCATTCTCACGTAGGTGTTCCTCTTGTCCAGGTGGGAGAGGGCAGTGTGGAGTACAATAGAAATCGCGTCATCTGTGGATCTGTTGGGGCTGTATTTGAATTGGAGTGGGTCCAGGGTATCTGGGATGATGGCGTTGATGTGAGCCATGATGTGAGTGCTATGATGTGAGTGCTAAAGGTCGGTAGTCATTTAGACAGGTTACCTTGGCGTTCTTGGACACAGGGACTTTGGTGGTATGCTTGAAACATGTTGGTATTACAGACTGAGTCAGGAAGAGGTTGAAAATGTCAGTGAAGACACTTGCTAGCTGGTCAGTGTATGCTCTGAGTATGCGTCCTTGTAATCCGTCTAATCCTTGTGAATGTTAACCTGTTTAAACGTCTTACTCACATCGGCTACGGAGAGCGAGATCACACACTCGTCCGGAACAGCTGGTGCCCTCATGCATGGTTCAGTTTTGCTTGCCTTTAAGTGAGCATATAATTAATTTAGCTCATCTGGTAGGTTTGCTTCACTGGGCAGCTCGCGGCTGGGTTTCCCTTTGTAATTCATGATAGTTTGCAAGCCCTGCCACATCCGACGAGCGTCAAAGCCGGCGTAGTAGGATTGGATCTTAGTCTTGTATTGACTTTTTGACTGATTGATGGCTCGTCAGAGGTCGTAGCGGGATTTCTTATAAGTGTCCGAATTAGTGTCCCGCTCTTTGACCTTGGCAGCTCTAGCCTCTAGCTCAATGCAGATGTTGATAGTAATCCATGACTTCTGGTTGTGGCAAACTCCTCAATGTTATGTGTGTATGTGTCTATGTGTGTATGTGTGTGTGTGTCTATGTGTGTGTGTGTGTGAAATGATGGAGGGATGGAGGGTGGAGGGATGGAGGGATGGAGGGGTGGAGGGATGGAGGGATGGAGGGGGTGGAGGGATGGAGGGGGTGGAGGGATGGAGGGATGGAGGGTGGATGGATGGAGGATGGAGGGATGGAGGGTGGAGGGATGGAGGGATGGAGGGTGGAGGGATGGAGGGGTGGAGGGGTGGAGGGATGGAGGGATGGAGGGTGGATGGATGGAGGGTGGAGGGATGGAGGGATGGAGGGATGGAGGATGGAGGGATGGAGGGTGGATGGATGGAGGGATGGAGGGATGGAGGGGTGGAGGGATGGAGGGGTGGAGGGATGGAGGGATGGAGGGTGGAGGGATGGAGGGTGGAGGGATGGAGTGATGGAGGGGTGGAGGGGTGGAGGGATGGAGGGATGGAGGGTGGAGGGATGGAGATTGGAGGGATGGAGGGATGGAGGGATGGAGGGATGGAGGGATGGAGGGATGGAGGGTGGAGGGATGAGGAGTGGAGGGTGGAGGAGGGGCACAATGCTCCTTTGTCTGCTGAGTGCAACTGTTATTTTTGGCTGCAGTCTTTCTCTCTCCTCTCTCTCTCTCTCTCTTGCTCTCTCTCTCTCTCTCTTTCCCTCTCTCTCTCCCTCCCTCTCTCTCTCCCTCCCTCTCTCTCTCCCTCCCTCTCTCTCTCCCTCCCTCTCTCTCTCCCTCTGTGTGTTTCCCTGATGACTACACACGGCGAAAACTTCATCTCCAGTAAGAGAGGCTGTGGTTGTGGTGTCATCCAACCTACGTGTCTGAAGGAAGACTGGAACATCCAACACACACGCAAACACACACACACACACACCTTTCACTTCAGCTGTTGCTTAGCAACAATGCACTTTACCAACAGTGACTTCCAGAGCTCATGTCTGTGGATAGGTCTGCCTGTCATCATCATTTAAGGATTGTTCTTAGTTTGACTGCTGCTGGGATATACTGTGCAGCATGTTGTTAATCTATGGCCTAGGCAACACAAAAGTGTACAACACACACACACACACACACAAACACACACACACACAGCGACACACACACACAGCGACACACACACACAGCGACACACACACACAGCGACACACACACACACACAGCAGCATCTCACCTGCAGCAGTATCTTGTTCCCGTCGTAGTCCTCAGTCTGCCAGCGTACCTCGCTGATGGGGGTACAGGGGCGCGGCAGGAGGGGTACCAACGCCCCAACGTCCCTCACCCTCACCTCCATCACCGCCGACTCCGTTGGGGCGGGACTCTGGCCCCTCGGCAACCGCTTGAACGACAGCTGGATCTCCGTATCTGGGTTGGAGTACACCACGAAAAAACAAAAGTCTTCTTTCTTCTGGGCCAGCCTCCTCTGAAGGATCAGCCGGTACAGCCGCACCATGTCCCAGAAGCTCTCGTAACGGCAGTAGACGGTGAAGCGTACAATCTCTTTACCGTAGTGAACCTGGCGTACCGCCCACAGAGGAGTCCCCGGGGCCAGGGTGAAGAAGTCTTGGCTGCAGGGAGTCAGCGGGAGCATCCTGCGGCCGTTGTTGACCCTCTCGGTATGGTGGAAGCGCCAGGGGGGTCGCTGGAGAGCACGGTGTAACGTCACGATCTGCTCCTCGCCCCCGTACTGCTCCTGCAGGAAGAGGATGACGGCCAGCGCCGGCTGGCACTGCGGAGGGCCGTGATTGGCTGAAAAAGATGCCGAAGCAGGACATGATTGGCGTTTGGGCTTCTGTTGCCAGGCGGCTCTCTCGGAGACGCGGAAGAGCTGCAGTTCAGGGTGGACCCAGGCCAGGACGGTGTCGGCAGCATGCTGCAGGGCCTTGGCCTGCCCCGGGTCAGTAATGAGGTGGACACTGACCAGGAAAGGATCCTGCAGCTCCACCATGGATAACTCACCTCCAACACAGAGACAGAGAGAAGAGGAGGAGGAGGAGGAGGAGGAGGAGGAGGAGGAGGAGGAGGAGGAGGAGGGGAGGGGAGCGGAGTAGAGAACAAGAAGAAGAAGCCATTAGAAATGATATGATATGATATTGTGAATCTGAAAACATTTATTTACCAAACTACTAATTCTTTCACCCCTCTCTCTCGCCCCTCTCTCCCTCCCCCCTCTCTCTCTCTCTCTTTCCCTCCCTCTCTCTCTAATAGGCCCATGCAGAGCAGGGTTCTGTTGTCTCATTAGTTTCATTAGCAGGTCGTTAGTGAGGCCCAGACACACACACACACACACACACACACACACACACACACACACACACACACACACACACACACACACACACACACACACACACACACACACACACACACACACACACACACACATACACATACACATACACATACACATACACACACACACACACACACACAGAGAGAGGAATGCTCCAGAGCCCGGCAGGAAACTCAAACAAGGTGTGCCCCCTTCCTGACCCCCTGACCAAGACCAACTAAGACAGAACTTAAACCCCCACAGGAAGGGGCGGACTTAGTGATTTGGAGGCCCCAGGCAGAGGCCAGTCTGAACGCCCCCATGTGGGTTTTATAGAGACGTAATTTAACTGTAAAAAGGTATTATCTTTTAATGTGCCATGAACACAACCAGTCATGATGTTTTCATCTGAATGTCAAATAAATCACATAAAAACTAGGTTACCTTCGCACGTTCATCCAAAATAATTCCAGCATCCGATTAGTGCACTGTGCACCCGCCAACTTTCCATCAATTCGCAAGTGGCCGAAACTATCTCACCGGAGAAACATCCTAACGAGTGAAACGGCGCCCCTCTGTCTTACTGTACACTGAGTGAACAAAACATTAGGAACACCTGCTCTTTCCATGACATAGACTGACCAGGTGAATCCAGGTGAAAGCTGTGATCCCTTATTGATGTCAATTGTTAAATCCACTTCAATCAGTGTAGATGAAGGGGAGGAGACAGGTTAAACAAGGATTTTTAAGACTTGAGACAATTGAGACATGGGATTGTGTATGTGTGCCATTCAGAGGGTTAATGGGCCTTAGAACGGGGTATGGTCGTAAGTGCCAGGCGCACCGGTTTGAGTGTGTCAAGAACTGCAAAGCTGCTGGGTTTTTCCCACTCTCAACAGTTTCCTGTATGTATCAAGAATGTCTCACCACCTAAAGGACATCCAGCCAATTTGACACAACTGTGGGAAGCATTGGAGTCAACATGGAACACTGTGGAACACATGATACAAATACATGAGGCTGTGTCACGAACGTTGACTGATGACTCGTGGAACCAAGGCGCAGCGTGATAACGTACATTTTATTTAGTACACAACACACGAACAAAACAACAAAACGAAACGATACGTGAAGTCCTGAGGTTACACACACCAAACCTTTACGGATCAAGATCCCACCAACTAACTGGTGCCAACAGGCTGCCTAAGTATGGTCCCCAATCAGAGACAACGAGCTACAGCTGCCTCTGATTGGGAACCACCCTGGCCAACATAGAACTAAACGATCTAGAACAAAAAACATAGAAAACTAAACATAGAAAAATCCACACCCTGGCTCAACATTTAAGAGTCCCCAGAGCCAGGGCGTGACAGTACCCCCCCCCCAAAGGCGCAGACTGCGGCCGCGCCACACAAACACAAGAGGGTAGGGGCCGGGTGGGCATTCTGCCTCGGAGGCGGATCCGGCCGGGCGTGACCACCACCTTTTCTCCACCTCCCCGTTGCGCCCCTGGTCTGGTCCCGCTGACTGGAGCTGGACCCGACGACGGTGGACCAGACCTTACCGGCTCCGGACTGGTGCGAGGGACAGGAACAGGCCGGACCGGGCTGGCGACGCGCACCACTGGCTTGGTGCGAGGACAGGAACAGGCCGGACCGGGCTGGCGGCGCACCACTGGCTTGGTGCGAGGGACAGGAACAGGCCGGACCGGGCTGGCGGCCGCGCACCACTGGCTTGGTGCGAGGGGACAGGAACAGGCCGGACCGGGCTGGCGACGCGCACCACTGGCTTGGTGCGAGGGACAGGAACAGGCCGGGCTGGACTGGGAACACGCACCACTGGCTTGGTGCGGGAGAAGGAACAGGCCGGGCTGGACTGGGAACACGCACCACTGGCTTGGTGTGGGGAGCCGGAACGGGCCGGGCCGGACTGTGGAGGCGGACTGGAGGTCTGGAGCGGAGAGCTGACACAACCCGTCCTGGCTGAATGCCTATTTCCACACAATATGTGTGAGGCATCAGCACAGGACGTACAGGGCTGTGCACTCGTACTGGCGCTACAGCACGTGGCACTGGCGCAGGACATACGGGACCGAGGAGGCATACTGGAGGCCGTGAGCGTTGAGCCGGCACACCCCGTCCTGGCTGCATGCCCATCTTAGCACGACACGTGCGTGGTGCTAGCACCGGACGTACAGGACTGTGCCGGAACACTCGTGGCACAGTACGTGGCTCCGCATAACACGGAGCCTGCCCAGTCTCACGCTTCCTAGCCTGAGTACGGGGAGTTGGCTCTGCTCTACCTCTAGGCTCCGCCAACCACCCTTTTAGCCGCCCCCCCAAATTTTATTGGGGCTGTCTATCAGGCTTCCTCCTCGGCCGGTACCCTCTGCGATGCCGCTGCTCCTCTCTGTAGCGCGCCTCCACAGTCTCCTCCCAAGGACGGCGATCCATTCTGGCCTGAATCTCTGCCCAAGTCCAGGATCCCTTCCCGTCCAGGATCTCCTCCCAAGTCCAGGCTGTCTGTTCCTGGACACGCTGCTTGGTCCTCTTTAGGTGGGATCTTCTGTCACGAACGTTGACTGATGACTCGTGGAACCAAGGCGCAGCGTGATAAGCGTACATTTTATTTAGTCCACAACACACGAACAAAACAACAAAACGAAACGATACGTGAAGTCCTGAGGTTACACACACCAAACCTTTACGGATCAAGATCCCACCAACTAACTGGTGCCAACAGGCTGCCTAAGTATGGTCCCCAATCAGAGACAACGAGCTACAGCTGCCTCTGATTGGGAACCACCCTGGCCAACATAGAACTAAACGATCTAGAACAAAAAACATAGAAAACTAAACATAGAAAATCCACACCCTGGCTCAACATTTAAGAGTCCCCAGAGCCAGGGCGTGACAGGCTGTGTATCTAGCCTATGTATTTGATGATGTCTGGCCAAATGCAGTCTGACATGCCATAATATTTTTGGCCAGACTGCATCAGATACATGGGCTACACGTACATGTTCTCTGTCTCCACGACGACAGCAGTATTATCAGCAGCAACTGTCTTTTAACTAAAGAAATGTGTATTGTATAAGGCCAGATCGTTCTTCAAAGATGTTCAAACGTTCATAGATGACCAGCAGGGTCACATAATAATCACAGTTGTTGTAGAGGGTGCAACACGTCAACACCTCAGGAGTAAATGTCAGTTGGCTTTTCATAGCCGTGCATTCAGAGGTCGAGACAGCAGGTGTGGTAGAGAGGGAGAGAGGGTCGAAAACAGCAGGTCCGGGACAAGGTAGCACGTCCAGTGAACAGGTCAGAGACGTCTCCTGGTCTGCCAAACATGCGGAAGGCCGACATCGGCGGATGCGGTGGATTGAGACGCAGCTCACGCAAAACAAATTGATACCTCTAGCTATCTCTAGATATCTCTAGCTTAAACTGACAAGCCTGAGACAATTGCCTCTTCTGCCTAATGGTAAATCTGCCAGTTCCCTCAATTTTGTTTAACGTTCCTGCAATGTTTCAAAAGGTTCCCTCAATGCTCAGACAATGTTATAAAAGACAGGGGCACATATCCGCCAAAGGATGGTAATGTTTAGCTTCTCTCTCTCACACACTCTTTTCCTCTCTCACCTCTCCCTCCATCTCTCCCTCTCCCTCCATCTCTCTCTTTGCCTCGGGGGGCTCGTCCCAGTTCATTTGTCCGGTAAGGTTAAGGGCACCCGGGGCCGAGGGAACCGGCTCACAGCATTTTCCCTCCCCTTATCACACCAAACCAGAGAGAAGAGTGTGTGTGTGTGTGTGTGTGTGTGTGTGTGTGTGTGTGTGCGTGAGTGCATACGTATGTGCGTACGGATGTCGGAAAGAGAGAGAGGGTGTGTGTGTAAGTTGGCCCATGCAGGTGTTTGGGCATTGCCAGTGCCACCCAGTATCTGTCCCTCCTGAGTCTATCCCTCTCAGAAAGTACAGGTCCTGCTTGGATGACAAACACACAGCATCCAGCAACATTCAGATTACATTACAAGGTACTGCCGATCCATGGCCTTTCACAGACAACAATACTGTAAGATGGCTCCTGTAAATGGCAGTGTCCACTAGCAGATCTCTGTAAGATGGCGCCTGTCAATGGCAGACACACCAGGCTGGATAGAGCACTGAGACACACCAGGCTGGATAGAGCACAGACACACCAGGCTGGATAGAGCACTGAGACACACCAGGCTGGATAGAGCACAGAGACACCAGGCTGGATAGAGCACAGAGACACCAGGCTGGATAGAGCACAGAGACACCAGGCTGGATAGAGCACAGAGACACCAGGCTGGATAGAGCACTGAGACACACCAGGCTGGATAGAGCACTGAGACACACCAGGCTGGATAGAGCACAGAGACACACCAGGCTGGATAGAGCACAGACACACCAGGCTGGATAGAGCACTGAGACACACCAGGCTGGATAGAGCACAGACACACCAGGCTGGATAGAGCACAGAGACACCAGGCTGGATAGAGCACTGAGACACACCAGGCTGGATAGAGCACAGACACACCAGGCTGGATAGAGCACAGAGACACCAGGCTGGATAGAGCACTGAGACACACCAGGCTGGATAGAGCACAGAGACACATATAGGGAGGAACACACAGTTCATCATTTGCCTGCTTTGATTAGCCTCAGTCTGTAACCCCTCTCTCTCTCTCTCTCTCTCTCTCTCTCTCTCTCTCTCTCAGCTGCTCTTATTAGCCTCAGTGTTTTAACCTCTGCCCTCTCTCTCTCTCTCTCTCTCTCTCTCTCTCTCTCTCTCTCTCTCTCTCTCTCTCTCTCTCTCTCTCTCTCTCTCTCTCTCTCTCTCTCTCTCTCTCTCTCTCTCTCTCTCTCTCTCTCTCTCTCTCTCTCTCTCTCTCTCTCTCTCTCTCTCTCTCAGCTGCTCTTATTAGCCTCAGTGTTTTTCTGCCCCTCTCTCTCTCTCTCTGTCTCTCTCTCTCTCTTTCTCTCTCTCTCTCTCTCTCTCTCTCTAGCTTTTAAGACTAATTAATTCCAGTTTACTAAGCCAAGGAGGGGAGAGCTGCTCCTGTCCTGTTGGAGACAAGAGCTGGGTGTTAATAAAAGCTCTCTAGTCACTAGTGTGGCACTGGGCTCTTTTAATCGTGCTCTCACAGCTCACAACACTGTTGCAACATTTTAGCAGACTATCTTATCCAGGAGCCACATACAGGGAGCAATTAGGTGCCTTGCTCAAGGGCACATCGACATATTTTCCTTTTTCGGTTACTGACCCAACAACCAACTAACCAAACCGTCAGGCTACCTGCCGTCTGTAGCTCTATCAATGTGGTTATGATCTGACTGGAACTCATAAACATACTGTCCCTGAACAGAGACTCACACTCACACACAGTCACAGACAGTCACACAGTCACACTCACACACAGTCACACAGTCACAAACACGTGTACGCACACACATACAAACACCACTTTCTCACTAACCTACACACTGCCCCGCCCCCAAAACAATAACGTTTGGCTTTACACAGATGACTGTGATTGGTACTGTCATCTAAAATTAGAGTCCTATGTGTGTGTGCGTGTGCGTGCGTGTGTGTGTGTGTGTGTGTGTGTGTATTGTGTGTGTGTGGTGCATCATGGGAGATCTGGCCCAGCCAGCTGCCCTGGACGGATAGAAGGTAAAACAACTGAGGGAGAAAAGTCAAGATGGGGGCACCGCTTCTAGCCTGTTTTCTCTCTATACCCCCTTCTAGCCTGTTTCTTTTTGTATTTTCTACCCGAGTTCCAACATTGATACGTCACTATTAACTGATGATAACTGGTGCTGTAAACTAAATCCAAGGGTTTGGTTTAAATAGGTCCTGAACAGTCCAAATCATGTTTTTCATGAAATTGGATTTAAAATATTTGGATGAAACCAGATAAAATTAGGAACCGTTGACTGTTGCTTCCCTACATTGATAAAGTTTGATCATAAAGTTACTGGTTTCCTTCCCCCATGTCAAACACTTGGATTCAGCAGGCAGGATGGAGGCGGGATTATTACGTTTTCTGTTGTTGTGACATCACAAAAGCCACATTTACTACACCAAATGTCGTCCTTATTCTCTTAACTAATTGAAATAAGTACCGCCTTGTAACCAACATGGCAGAAGGTTTCAACAGGCGGCATGGTTAAATAGCTGGGTAGCTAGTCTACTGGTGCCAACATTTGACTGCAGCATGTCAGCAAATATAATTAGAGGTTTCTCCTATTCATCTAAGGCAAAGATAGTTATAGGTTTCTGCTTTCATCTGTCTCGTGTTAGCTAGTTACTGGCTAGCTAGTTCTTCATCTGTCTGGTGTTAGCTAGTTACTGGCATCTAGGTCTTCATCTGTCTGGTGTTAGCTAGTTACTGGCGCTAGGTCTTCATCTGTCTGGTGTTAAGCTAGTTACTGGCTAGCTAGGTCTTCATCTGTCTGGTGTTAGCTAGTTACTGGCTAGGCCAGGTCTTCAGCTGTCTGGTGTTGGCTGGTTACTGGCTAGCTAGGTCTTCATATGTCTGGTGTTGGCTAGTTACTGGCTAGCTAGGTATTCATCTGTCTGGTGTTAGCTAGTTACTGGTTAGCTAGGTATTCATCTGTCTGGTAGTTAGCTAGTTACTGGCTAGCTAGGTCTCCAGCTGTCTGGTGTTAGCTAGTTACTGGCTAGCTAGGTCTTCATCTGTCTGGTGTTAGCTAGTTACTGGCTAGCTAGGTCTTCATCTGTCTGGTGTTAGCTAGTTACTGGCTAGCTAGTTCTTCATCTGTCTCGTGTTAGCTAGTTACTGGCTAGCTAGGTCTTCATCTGTCTGGTGTTGGTAGTTACTGGCTAGCTAGGTCTCCAGCTGTCTGGTGTTAGCTAGTTACTGGCTAGCTAGGGTCTTCATCTGTCTGGTGTTAGCTGGTTTACTGGCTAGCTAGGTCTTCATCTGTCTGGTGTTAGCTAGTTACTGGCTAGCTAGTTCTTCATCTGTCTCGTGTTAGCTAGTTACTGGCTAGCTAGGTCTTCATCTGTCTGGTGTTAGCTAGTTACTGGTTGGGCTAGGTCTTCAGCCAGCATGGAACAAACGAGAAGGGGTTGCCCAAAACTCTGACGCGAGTTGTCAGTGTTATTACATGAAGAGACATGCCAACAGGAGATTCATACAAACTTCTTGACATCATTGATTGTCATGATATACGAACATTGTCTGACAGTCAATATTACAGCTAATGCCAAAATAAAGGACAAAGCTGGTGGAAAACATTGTCTCAGGCGCCGCTCCAGAATCTCCCATCAGTGTTCAATTGTGTTGAGATCTGGTGACTGAGACGTCCATGGCATATGGTTTACATCGTTTTCATTCTCATCAAACCATTCAGTGACCACTTGTGCCCTGTGGATGGGGGCATTGTCATCCTATAGTCATGGTAGCCAAAATAATGGCCTGCCCAGCATTTTTATACATGTCCCCTAAGCATGATGGGATGTTAATTGCTTAATTAACTCAGGAACCACACCTGTGTGAAAGCACCTGCATTCAATATACTTTGTATCCCTCTTTTACTGAAGTGTTTACATTATTTTGGCAGTTACCTGTATACTGTATATTTAATGAAAAGTATGCAGAGCCCACCCTGTAAAGTTTCAACTGAAATTGTGCAAGAGGAACTAGCTAGCTAGCTTGATAAACACTGCTGACAATTCCATTTGGGCTAGCTAACTAAATTGCACAGCCAACATTTTGTCAATATTGATGCTGTTACAATAACCAAACACTTGGTAAAAACAAATCATTTGTGAAACCATGATGTGGTGTATGACAGTATTGGATGTCAGCAAAGTTACTTGAGATAATCTCACTTACAGTAGTGAGTGCGTACATTTTTCATACTGGTCCCAGATGGGAATCGAACCCACAACCCTAGCGTTACAAGCGCCATGCTCTACCAACCAAGCCACACAGGACCCTTACTGTGTCTATATTGCTTGACATATGTGTTTTTAAAGAACCGCTATGCTTAGTTTGGCCATTCCACAACTACAGTCATTGAAGTACGTGTATCAGTGTATAGTATTACCTTGACGAATTCTACATGATATCACTCTATATCAGTGGTTCCCAAACTGTGGGGCACAGGAACTCCTGCTCTATGCAACCCTCTGTGATTGAGGGTTTGTTTTTTCCGTGATGTTGTTGTCTGTTAAAGAGCTTTGATAGTTTGGTTGTGATGTTTGCTGCTCATTCTGTTCTCTATGCCAGGCTTCCCCGCCCACTCAGTCTACTAGCTCCCCGCCCACTCAGTCTACTAGCTCCCCGCCCACTCAGTTTACTAGCTCCCCGCCCACTCAGTCTACTAGCTCCCCGCCCACTCAGTCTACTAGCTCCCCGCCCACTCAGTCTACTAGCTCCCCGCCCACGCAGTCTTCTAGCTCCCCGCCCACTCAGTCTACCAGCTCCCCGCCCACTCAGCGTACTAGCTCCCCGCCCACTCAGCGTACTAGCTCCCCGCTTAATTTGACATGAGAGAAAAATACATTTCTCTCAAATTTAGAGAATTTTTTATCAGGAAAACATATTATGGGTGATGTTTTAGTTGCTCAAAAGGCTATTTTACATGGGAATCAGAATGGCTGTTCAGGACCTTTAAGAATAACTGCATGGTGAGGGAACCTGCTACGGATTCGGTATTTGAAGGGTAGAACCCTTACACACTAAACACATGCAGGGCTAAAGCATCAGGCTACTAGAGCTGCTCTTTAACAGTTCAACTTGGATGAGGACACCAGGATTATGAGGGATAAACAGGTGAAGGCCAGGCTGAGAGATGAAAGTGCCATGGTGTCCCTGTAGGGTCAATCTCTATCCCATTCTCTCTCTCTCGCTCTCTCTCTCTCTCTCTCTCATGCACACCGTAGAAACAGTAGTAAAGATCGATGAATAGCTCTGTCTTCTCGTAGTCTTAACTGTTAAGAGTGACGGCAACAGTACCGCTTCAATTAACCCATTAAGAAACAGTCGATGGCAGCACATTCAGTAGGGACCACGACCTTGTGCTCCAAGCCTCTTTTGAGATCACACATTTGGTAACTCTTAATGCAAAGTGCCTCATGGCATAGTCTGGGGTTCACATGTCCCTTCCAATCTAAGGAGATTATATTTGATGCATTGGGAGTTGAGTGTGTGTGTGTCGGGCGGGTTGACTGTTATGGGTGGTCTTGGTTCCATCAGGTGGAATTCAACATGACATTGCTGACAGAAGCTGTTCTGACATCATCACACATGGTTTTGTGTATCCAATGATTCCCTTTCTGCCAACATTTTTAAAAGGCACATGTGTCAATCACGACAGTGTCCCGACATCACTGATCCCAAGTCAGCCTGAGGCTAAACCATGATCATTACTGCTCTGTTAGCAGAGAGATCCAGACTGGTCCAAGGTCAAGGGGGAGTATCTTTCATCAAAGGAGTGAAGGAAATCAATGCCCCCCCTTAACTACCCAATTAGTGGAACATTCCATTTCCTGTTGGACCCCATGCACTTCTAACATATCATTTAATTTGGGACAAGACAGGCAGTATACAGGTGTGTGGGCAGCATTAATGGTAGGTTAACTATTGACATGAAGTTATGGCATCTTATGCTATGTACAGAGCTACTTTATAAGTAATTCAGTTACTGAGTTGTATACAACTGTAGACCTGTCCTTATTCCAACTGTAGACCTGTCCTTATTCCAACTGTAGACCTGTCCTTATTCCAACTGTAGACCTGTCCTTATTACAACTGTAGACCTGTCCTTATTACAACTGTAGACCTGTCCTTATTCCAACTGTAGACCTGTCCTTATTCCAACTGTAGACCTGTCCTTATTACAACTGTAGACCTGTCCTTATTCCAACTGTAGACCTGTCCTTATTACAACTGTAGACCTGTCCTTATTACAACTGTAGACCTGTCCTTATTCCAACTGTAGACCTGTCCTTATTCCAACTGTAGACCTGTCCTTATTCCAACTGTAGACCTGTCCTTATTCCAACTGTAGACCTGTCCTTATTACAACTGTAGATCTGTCCTTATTACAACTGTAGACCTGTCCTTATTCCAACTGTAGACCTGTCCTTATTCCAACTGTAGACCTGTCCTTATTCCAACTGTAGACCTGTCCTTATTCCAACTGTAGACCTGTCCTTATTCCAACTGTAGACCTGTCCTTATTCCAACTGTAGACCTGTCCTTATTCCAACTGTAGACCTGTCCTTATTCCAACTGTATTTCCTTTCATGTTCATTCCCAAGGAGCTCCAGATCTCTCTTTCTCAGTCTCTCTCCCCATAGCAAGTCTGTCTGCTTGTGTGTGTGTGTGTGTGTGTGTGGGGTGTGTGTGTGTGTGTGTGTGTGTGTGTGTGTGTGTGTGTGTGTGTGTGTGTGTGTAAACCTTACACCCTGAGTGAGTGTGTCCTGCCTCGGGAGTTGTAAATCTAACACTGGGCTTCCACTCAACCTATAAATCTCCACATATAACAACACAACGCATGAACCGCTAATATGTGTGATGTCAGGACAGAGAAATCAGTGATTTGGGTTGATAAACCTGTAGTGGAAAACATTAGTCGTTTCTCAAACAGTAACCTGGTTCTAGATCTGCACAAGTCCCTGAGGGCTGCAGTATCCTGGTTCTAAATCTGCACCAGTCCAGTCTCTGAGGGCTGCAGTATCCTGGTTCTAGATCTGTACCAGTCCCTGAGGGCTGCAGTATCCTGGTTCTAGATCTGTACCAGTCCCTGAGGGCTGCAGTATCCTGGTTCTAGATCTGTACCAGTCCCTGAGGGCTGCAGTATCCTGGTTCTAGATCTGTACCAGTCCCTGAGGGCTGCAGTATACTGGTTCTAAATCTGCACCAGTCCAGTCCCTGAGGGCTGCAGTATACTGGTTCTAAATCTGCACCAGTCCCTGGGGGCTGCAGTATACTGGTTCTAAATCTGCACCAGTCCCTGAGGGATGCAGTATCCTGGTTCTAGATCTGTACCAGTCCCTGAGGGCTGCAGTATCCTGGTTCTAGATCTGTACCAGTCCCTGAGGGCTGCAGTATCCTGGTTCTAGATCTGTACCAGTCCCTGAGGGCTGCAGTATCCTGGTTCTAAATCTGCACCAGTCCCTGAGGGCTGCAGTATACTGGTTCTAAATCTGCACCAGTCCCTGAGGGCTGCAGTATCCTGGTTCTAAATCTGCACCAGTCCAGTCCCTGAGGGCAGCAGTATCCTGGTTCTAGATCTGCACCAGTCCCTGAGGGCTGCAGTATCCTGGTTCTAGATCTGCACCAGTCCCTGAGGGCTGCAGTATCCTGGTTCTAGATCTGCACCAGTCCCTGAGGGCTGCAGTATCCTGGTTCTAAATCTGCACCAGTCCAGTCCCTGGGGGCTGCAGTAACCTGGTTTTAAATCTGCACCAGTCCAGTCCCTGAGGGCTGCAGTATCCTGGTTCTAGATCTGTACCAGTCCCTGAGGGCTGCAGTATCCTGGTTCTAAATCTGCACCAGTCCCTGAGGGCTGCAGTATCCTGGTTCTAGATCTGTACCAGTCCCTGAGGGCTGCAGTATCCTGGTTCTAGATCTGCACCAGTCCCTGAGGGCTGCAGTTTCCTGGTTCTAAATCTGCACCAGTCCCTGAGGGCTGAAGTATCCTGGTTCTAGATCTGTACCAGTCCCTGAGGGCTGCAGTATCCTGGTTCTAGATCTGTACCAGTCCCTGAGGGCTGCAGTATCCTGGTTCTAGATCTGTACCAGTCCCTGAGGGCTGCAGTATCCTGGTTCTAGATCTGTACCAGTCCCTGAGGGCTGCAGTATCCTGGTTCTAGATCTGTACCAGTCCCAGAGGGCTGCAGTATCCTGGTTCTAGATCTGCACCAGTCCAGTCCCTGAGGGCTGCAGTATCCTGGTTCTAGATCTGTACCAGTCCCTGAGGGCTGCAGTATCCTGGTTCTAGATCTGCACCAGTCCCTGAGGGCTGCAGTATCCTGGTTCTAGATCTGTACCAGTCCCTGAGGGCTGCAGTATCCTGGTTCTAAATCTGCACCAGTCCCTGAGGGCTGCAGTATCCTGGTTCTAGATCTGTACCAGTCCCTGAGGGCTGCAGTATACTGGTTCTAGATCTGCACCAGTCCCTGGGGGCTGCAGTATCCTGGTTCTAAATCTGCACCAGTCCCTGAGGGCTGCAGTATCCTGGTTCTAAATCTGCACCAGTCCCTGAGGGCTGCAGTATCCTGGTTCTAGATCTGCACCAGTCCAGTCCCTGAGGGCTGCAGTATCCTGGTTCTAGATCTGTACCAGTCCCTGAGGGCTGCAGTATCCTGGTTCTAGATCTGCACCAGTCCCTGAGGGCTGCAGTATCCTGGTTCTAGATCTGTACCAGTCCCTGAGGGCTGCAGTATCCTGGTTCTAAATCTGCACCAGTCCCTGAGGGCTGCAGTATCCTGGTTCTAGATCTGTACCAGTCCCTGAGGGCTGCAGTATACTGGTTCTAGATCTGCACCAGTCCCTGAGGGCTGCAGTATCCTGGTTCTAGATCTGCACCAGTCCCTGGGGGCTGCAGTATCCTGGTTCTAAATCTGCACCAGTCCCTGAGGGCTGCAGTATCCTGGTTCTAAATCTGCACCAGTCCCTGAGGGCTGCAGTATCCTGGTTCTAGATCTGTACCAGTCCCTGAGGGCTGCAGTATACTGGTTCTAGATCTGCACCAGTCCCTGAGGGCTGCAGTATCCTGGTTCTAGATCTGTACCAGTCCCTGAGGGCTGCAGTATCCTGGTTTCAGAAACAGACTGAGCTATACTTAGGTAACCATGTCCAAGTGGAGGAAATATCTGGCCAATCATTAATGGCATTAAATGATCAATTATGTGTCAGGGATCAATGAAAACCAGGAAGGATGCTGCCAGCCTTCTAGAAATGGTGGTTTGCACCCCTGCAGATCTGTACCAGTCCCTGAGGGCTGCAGTATCCTGGTTCTAGATCTGTACCAGTCCCTGAGGGCTGCAGTATCCTGGTTCTAGATCTGTACCAGTCCCAGAGGGCTGCAGTATCCTGGTTCTAGATCTGCACCAGTCCAGTCCCTGAGGGCTGCAGTATCCTGGTTCTAGATCTGTACCAGTCCCTGAGGGCTGCAGTATCCTGGTTCTAGATCTGCACCAGTCCCTGAGGGCTGCAGTATCCTGGTTCTAGATCTGTACCAGTCCCTGAGGGCTGCAGTATCCTGGTTCTAAATCTGCACCAGTCCCTGAGGGCTGCAGTATCCTGGTTCTAGATCTGTACCAGTCCCTGAGGGCTGCAGTATACTGGTTCTAGATCTGCACCAGTCCCTGGGGGCTGCAGTATCCTGGTTCTAAATCTGCACCAGTCCCTGAGGGCTGCAGTATCCTGGTTCTAAATCTGCACCAGTCCCTGAGGGCTGCAGTATCCTGGTTCTAGATCTGCACCAGTCCAGTCCCTGAGGGCTGCAGTATCCTGGTTCTAGATCTGTACCAGTCCCTGAGGGCTGCAGTATCCTGGTTCTAGATCTGCACCAGTCCCTGAGGGCTGCAGTATCCTGGTTCTAGATCTGTACCAGTCCCTGAGGGCTGCAGTATCCTGGTTCTAAATCTGCACCCAGTCCCTGAGGGCTGCAGTATCCTGGTTCTAGATCTGTACCAGTCCCTGAGGGCTGCAGTATACTGGTTCTAGATCTGCACCAGTCCCTGAGGGCTGCAGTATCCTGGTTCTAGATCTGCACCAGTCCCTGGGGGCTGCAGTATCCTGGTTCTAAATCTGCACCAGTCCCTGAGGGCTGCAGTATCCTGGTTCTAAATCTGCACCAGTCCCTGAGGGCTGCAGTATCCTGGTTCTAGATCTGTACCAGTCCCTGAGGGCTGCAGTATACTGGTTCTAGATCTGCATCAGTCCCTGAGGGCTGCAGTATCCTGGTTCTAGATCTGTACCAGTCCCTGAGGGCTGCAGTATCCTGGTTTCAGAAACAGACTGAGCTATACTTAGGTAACCATGTCCAAGTGGAGGAAATATCTGGCCAATCATTAATGGCATTAAATGATCAATTATGTGTCACGGATCAATGAAAACCAGGAAGGATGCTGCCAGCCTTCTAGAAATGGTGGTTTGCACCCCTGCAGTAGATTCTTTGCGTTTACACAGGCAGCCCAATTCTGATATTTTGCCCGATTGGCAAAAGATCTGATCTGATTGGTCAAAATAACTATTAGTGGCAAAAGATGAGAATTGGGCTGTCTGTGTAAATGCAGCCATAGACAGACACCATCTGTTAGTGACAGGCTGGCCCTTGAAAGAAGACCCTCTCCCTGACTCCTGCTATTCCTTTGTTAGATGACTATCAATCCTTGATGTCAGCATCTCCCTGGTTTGAGTGAAACATCTAATCCAATGCTTTAAGAGGCCTCATTCTGTAAGAAAGTTTTGTGATTTCAGTTTGTCTGCATGATGACATTCCTTTACACATGCTATTTTGATGACATTCATTTACACGTGCTATTGTGTCTGTGGAATTTATAGGCCTGTGTATAGTTACTGTGTGTGTGTGTGTGTGTGTGTCTGCGTGTTTGTGTGTGTGTCTGCCTGTCGATCTGTCTGTGTGTGTGTGTGTGTCTGCGTGTTTGTGTGTGTGTCTGCCTGTCGATCTGTCTGTGTGTGTGTGTGTCTGCGTGTTTGTGTGTGTGTCTGCCTGTCGATCTGTCTGTGTGTGTGTGTGTCTGCGTGTTTGTGTGTGTGTCTGCGGGAGAGTCTGTGGTGGGCATCTGTGTATTGTTTCAGATTGACCTCTGACCTCTGTGCTGTTTATCACTGAGCCCCCTGAGGTCCGAAGGCATCTATTATGCTGAAAGGCCTCCGGTCACGCACGCTCACACACGCACTGGGGACAGGGTCAAAGGTCGGCTAGGCTCAGTGGAGATGCCGTGACCAATGGCATTGGAGAAAGGTCATGTGATTGAGTGTCTGGAGCAGCTGGTCCCATGGCCATTACATGCAAACCTCAACCTCGTCTACGTTGCGTGCGCGAGCAAAAATAAATGTACGCACACAGTACATGTTATACAATCATTTCACCCACACCGCTCGCCCGCGTGAACGAGTGTCTGTGTAGCCAAGCGCTAAATTATAACTTGGTTCTATTTGAGACGCACCTTATTGGACATCAGGAAGATACAAACCCACGTGGGACGCTTAAAAGACAAATGAGGAGAGATGAATTAAAGATAACTAAAAAATAACTAGGTTTCCCTTTTTATCTGTGGATTCATCTTTGGAGTAGAGAAACACACAATTGTTCATGACTACGGGTCAAAATTCTACAAGGAACCAGCTGAAAAGAGGACCACTGACAACCCAATGTTCATCTCCCAGGACAAACTAGCTAGCAACAGCTAGCTGGCTAAATGTCCATCAATGTTTCATGTGTGTTTCGACCTGTCCCCAAAATCAATATAGTTTGGATATTTTAACCTGTGTCATGATCGTCTGGTGTGGATGGACACAATCAACACTTACGTGGCCGGTGTAGTCAGCATGTGTGTCTGTGTGTGTTTATGTTCACTTCTATGTGGGACAGTCAGTGTGTTACAGAGTAGAGGACAGTCAGTGTGTTACAGAGTAGAGGACAGTCAGTGTGTTACAGAGTAGAGGACAGTCAGTGTGTTACAGAGTAGAGGACAGTCAGTGTGTTACAGAGTAGAGGACAGTCAGTGTGTTGACAGAGTAGAGGACAGTCAGTGTGTTACAGAGTAGATGACAGTCAGTGTGTTACAGAGTAGAGGACAGTCAGTGTGTTACAGAGTAGAGGACAGTCAGTGTGTTACAGAGTAGAGGACAGTCAGTGTGTTACAGAGTAGATGACAGTCAGTGTGTTACAGAGTAGAGGACAGTCAGTGTGTTACAGAGTAGAGGACAGTCAGTGTGTTACAGAGTAGAGGACAGTCAGTGTGTTACAGAGTAGAGGACAGTCAGTGTGTTACAGAGTAGAGGACAGTCAGTGTGTTACAGAGTAGAGGACAGTCAGTGTATTACAGAGTAGAGGACAGTCAGTGTATTACAGAGTAGATGACAGTCAGTGTGTTACAGAGTAGAGGACAGTCAGTGTATTACAGAGTAGATGACAGTCAGTGTGTTACAGAGTAGAGGACAGTCAGTGTGTTACAGAGTAGAGGACAGTCAGTGTGTTACAGAGTAGAGGACAGTCAGTGTGTTACAGAGTAGAGGACAGTCAGTGTGTTACAGAGTAGAGGACAGTCAGTGTGTTACAGAGTAGAGGACAGTCAGTGTGTTACAGAGTAGAGGACAGTCAGTGTGTTACAGAGTAGAGGACAGTCAGTGTGTTACAGAGTAGAGGACAGTCAGTGTGTTACAGAGTAGAGGACAGTCAGTGTGTTACAGAGTAGAGGACAGTCAGTGTGTTACAGAGTAGATGACAGTCAGTGTGTTACAGAGTAGAGGACAGTCAGTGTGTTACAGAGTAGAGGACAGTCAGTGTGTTACAGAGTAGAGGACAGTCAGTGTGTTACAGAGTAGATGACAGTCAGTGTGTTACAGAGTAGAGGACAGTCAGTGTGTTACAGAGTAGAGGACAGTCAGTGTGTTACAGAGTAGAGGACAGTCAGTGTGTTACAGAGTAGAGGACAGTCAGTGTGTTACAGAGTAGAGGACAGTCAGTGTGTTACACAGTAGATGACAGTCAGTGTGTTACAGAGTAGAGGACAGTCAGTGTGTTACAGAGTAGAGGACAGTCAGTGTGTTACAGAGTAGAGGACAGTCAGTGTGTTACAGAGTAGAGGACAGTCAGTGTGTTACAGAGTAGAGGACAGTCAGTGTATTACAGAGTAGAGGACAGTCAGTGTGTTACAGAGTAGAGGACAGTCAGTGTGTTACAGAGTAGAGGACAGTCAGTGTGTTACAGAGTAGAGGACAGTCAGTGTGTTACAGAGTAGAGGACAGTCAGTGTGTTACAGAGTAGAGGACAGTCAGTGTGTTACAGAGTAGAGGACAGTCAGTGTGTTACACAGTAGAGGACAGTCAGTGTGTTACAGAGTAGAGGACAGTGTGTTACACAGTGTGCCGCCTCCAGGCCCAAAAGAACGTTGACTACGACGTGTGGTGGATTGTCCCTTGTCCCTTCAGTGGCACTGTCGCTGTCCTCCTCCGCTCTCTCGGCCGGCGGCTCCACCCAGCTCCATCGAAACGGGCAGACCCCTACCAGGACGTCCTCTGGCTGCCAGCAGGTTGTCCAACCGAATGGCCATGTCCACCAGTTTATCGAAGGACAACATGGTGTCCCGGCAGGCTAGCTCCCGTCGGACGTCCTCCGATCAGGGCCCGCTCATTCCACCCGGACCCCGCTACCAGCGTCCGGAACTCCAACGCGAATTCCTGCGCAGTCCTAGTCCCCTGCCTCAGGTGGACCAGTCGCTCACACGCCTCTCGACCCTCGGGCGGGTGGTCGAATACTGCCCGAAAGAGGCGAGCGAACTCCCTGTAGTCCTCCAACGCGGCTCCTCCTTCGTTCCACACCGCGTTGGCCCACTCCAGGGCTTTCCCACAGAGGCAGGAAACGAGGACGGACACCTTCTCCCGCTCCGATGGTGCCGGCCTGAAGCTGGCGAAGTAAAGCTCCGATTGGAGGAGGAAATTCCTGGCACAGCGCCGCTGTCCCCTCAAATGTCCGTGGTCGGGATATCTGGATCCCTCCTGGTGCTGGGGTGTAGGTGGCTGGATCCGGTTGGCCAGCTGGTCTCGACAGATCGGGTCTGCTCCTCTCCAGGCGTTGGACGACCTGAAGAACCCGATCCATCGCTTCCCCGAAGCTGGCCAGCATCGTGGAGTGCTCCTGGACCCGTGCCACGACTCCAGGCATGCGCTCTTCTCCCGCTGACTCCATAGCGTGTGGGTGATTCTGTGATGCGTGTGATAGAAGGAGTCAGGCGCAGGAGAGTAATACGTATCCAAAGAGTTTATTTCGTCGATAAACAGTTGCGCAAGCATGCGACAACAAAACTCAGGCACAGGGGAAATATCTACCCTGGCAACAACAAGGTAAGGGTAGCTCAACCGAGCTACACACAGCTCACTACAAACAATCACCCACCCAGACAAGGAAGCAGAGGGAACACTTATACAATGACTAATTGGGGATAAGGACCAGGTGTGTGTGATTACTTAGACAAGACAAGTGGAGTAATGATAAATGGATCGGCAGCAGCTAGCAAGCCGGTGACGACGAACGCCGAAACCTGCCCGAACAAGGAGGGGAGGCAACCTCGGCGGAAGTCGTGACAATCATTAGAGCCGTACTAGCCCTGTGTATCCACTCTCCAGAGCCAAATATGTCTATCGCTCTGCCTCTCTAGTGTGTGTGTGTGTGTGTGTGTGTGTGTGTGTGTGTGTGTGTGTGTCCAGTGCTTAGGGCTGGTATGGACAGAGGGCAGAGGTAGAGGGGGCTCAGCGTTAAAACCAACTGTGAAAACAAAAGTCTCTATCAGCTAAATATACACAGAAAGAGACAGAGAGAGAGAGAGAGATATTGATGGGTTACACACACACATATAGATACACACACACAGACACACACACACAAACAGACACACACACACACACTTTTACACATCCTATGCTGCTGCTACTCTATACTTTAATTTACTCTTATTATTATCCATTCTTATGCTTAAATACTTTACCCTACCTTTATGTACATACACTACATGACCAACAGTATGTGGACACCTGATCGTCGAACATCTCATTCCAAAATCATGGGCATTAATATGGAGTTGGTCCCCCCTTTGCTGCTATAACAGCCTCCACTCTTCTGGGAAGGCTTTCCACTAGATGTTGGAACATTGCCGTGGGGACTTGCTTCCATTCAGCCACAAGAGCATTAGTGAGGTCGGGTACTGATGTTGGGCGATTAGGCCTGGCTCGCAGTCGGCGTTCCAATTCATCCAAAAGGTGTTCGATGGGGTCGAGGTCAGGGCTCTGTGCAGGCCATGGAAATCCATTTCATGAAGCTCCCGACGAACAATTATTGTGCTGACGTTGCTTCCAGAGGCAGTTTGTAACTCTCTAGTGAGTGTTGCATCTGAGGACAGACGATTTTTAGGCGCTACGCGCTTCAGCACTCAGCGGTCCCGTTTTGTGAGCTTGTGTGGCCTACCACTTCACGGCTGAGCCGTTGTTGCTCCTAGACGTTTCCACTTCACAATAACAGCACTTACAGTTAACCGGGGCAGCTCTAGCAGGGCAGAAATTTGATGAACTGACTTGTTGGAAAGGTGGCATCCTATGATGGTGCCATGTTGAAAGTCTCTGAGCTCTTCAGTAAGGCCATTCTACTGCCAATGTTTGTCTATGGAGATTGCATGGCTGTGTGCTCGATTTTATACACCTGTCAGCAACAGGTGTGGCTGAAATGGCTGAATCCACTAATTTGAAGGGGTGTCCACATACTTTTATATATATAGTGTATCTACCTCAAATACCTCGTACCCCCTGCACATAATCTGGTACTGGTACTTCCTGTTTATAGCTCCACATTGATCTGGTACTGGTACTCCCTGTATATAGCTCCACATTGATCTGGTACTGGTACTCCCTGTATATAGCTTCACATTGATCTGGTACTGGTACTCCCTGTATATAGCTCCACATTGATCTGGTACTGGTACTTCCTGTTTATAGCTCCACATTGATCTGGTACTGGTACTTCCTGTTTATAGCTCCACATTGATCTGGTACTGGTACTCCCTGTATATAGCTCCACATTGATCTGGTACTGGTACTCCCTGTATATAGCTCCACATTGATCTGGTACTGGTACTCCCTGTATATAGCTCCACATTGATCTGGTACTGGTACTCCCTGTATATAGCTCCACATTGATCTGGTACTGGTACTCCCTGTATATAGCTTCACATTGATCTGGTACTGGTACTCCTGTATATAGCTCCACATTGATCTGGTACTGGTACTCCCTGTATATAGCTCCACATTGATCTGGTACTGGTACTCCCTGTATATAGCTCCACATTGATCTGGTACTGGTACTCCCTGTATATAGCTCCACATTGATCTGGTACTGGTACTCCCTGTATATAGCTCCAAATTGATCTGGTACTGGTACTCCCTGTATATAGCTCCACATTGATCTGGTACTGGTACTCCCTGTATATAGCTCCACATTGATCTGGTACTCCCTGTATATAGCTCCACATTGATCTGGTACTGGTACTCCCTGTATATAGCTGCACATTGATATGGTACTGGTACTTCCTGTATATAGCTCCACATTGATCTGGTACTGGTACTCCATGTATATAGCTCCACATTGATCTGGTACTGGTACTGCCTGTTTATAGCTCCACATTGATCTGGTACTGGTACTTCCTGTTTATAGCTCCATTCTTGTGTATTTTCTTCCTCTTGTGTTACTATTTTTAAGTTGTATTTATTTTTTATCTGCATCGTTGGGAATGGCTCGTAAGAAAACATTTCATGGTTAAGTCTACACCCGCTGTAGTCAGCGCACTTGAAGCTGGTTTATTTCAAATATGAGTATAAAATGTTTCACGTCCTTCAAATCGGTCTCCTTCTCAGGCAGCTACATTCTGTGTCTCCTAGTTGAATTCCTTTCACTGACTGCAGCTCAGTTTATTAAACACACATAGCAGACCTTGAGTGAGCTGAGCTTCATATACAGTGAAAGGACTCAATCAAGCAAACTGATGATTTTTACAAGGCTGTTCCTGTCTGGAACAATAGGAAATCACATTGCTTTCCTCTCAATCTCTTTCACTCCCACCCTATCAATCTCTTTCACTCCCACCCTATCAATCTCTTTCACTCCCACCCTCTCAATCTCTTTCACTCTCACCCTCTCAATCTCTTTCACTCCCACCCTCTCAATCTCTTTCACTCCCACCCTCTCAATCTCTTTCACTCCCACCCTCTCAATCTCTTTCACTCCCACCCTCTCAATCTCTTTCACTCTCACCCTCTCAATCTCTTTCACTCCCACCCTATCAATCTCTTTCACTCTCAATCTCTTTCACTCTCACTGATCAGGGATCTGCCTTCAGACCTTCACAGAGAGAGAGATACAGAGAGAGAGATACAGAGAAAGGGAGACAGAGAGAGAGTACACAGTGGCAGAATACCTGACCACTGTGACTGACCCAAACTTAAGGAAAGCTTTGACTATGTACAGACTCAGTGAGCATAGCCTTGCTATTGAGAAAGGCCGCCGTAGGCAGACCTGGCTCTCAAGAGAAGACAGGCTATGTGCACATTGCCCACAAAATGAGGTGGAAACTGAGCTGCACTTCCTAACCTCCTGCCAAATGTATGACCATATTAGAGACACATATTTCCCTCAGATTACAGCGATCCACAAAGAATTCGAAAACAAACCCAATTTTGATAAACTCCCTTATCTACTGGGTGAAAAACCACAGTGTGCCTTCACAGCTAAAATATTTGTGACCTGTTGCCAAAAGAAAAGGGCAACCAGTGAAGAACAAACACCATTGTAAATACAACCCATATTTATGTTTACTATCTACTTCACTTGCTTTGGCAATGTTAACATATGTTTCCCATGCCAATAAATCCCTTCAATTGAAATTGAATTGAGAGACAGAGACAGAGACACAGAGAGAGAGAGAGAGAGAGAGAGAGAGAGAGAGAGAGAGAGAGAGAGAGAGAGAGAGAGAGAGAGAGGGAGAGAGAATGTGTGTCAGTCTGTCTGTCTCTGTCTGTGTTCCCACCCTGTTCCCCTGTAGAGACAGAGACAATGGTAGGCAGAGGGAGCTAGAGAAGACACAGGGAGGCCAGTGTGTGTGTGGCCCTGCACTTCCTGAGGCAGGCTGTGTGATAACGCTCCTTCCTGAGGCCAGATTAATGGTGTAATTTTGGACATAATCCTGCCATTGTGAAAGGTCTGGACCTTACACCCAACACACACACACACACACTGAGATGCCTGTCTACCCTAAGGACCTCCATGCAGAGTAGCTCCACTGTCTATCCCTGTACTAAAACACTACCCTGGGGAGTCCTCAACCCAACACTGGGCCCTGGGCCCATAAATCTACTTCTACTAGCCCCATACACTCCATCCAGTTAGGTTGACACACACACACACACACACGCGCGCGCACACACACACACACACTCATCAACCCGTTCTAAGGCATTATTTAACCCATATTATTTAACGCTTATTTCACTGGGTAAATTGACAGCCTAGCATTTACATTTATGGCAACTTGTAACTGTAATTCATATTCAACTCTCTCCCAAATCACCACCCCCCCAAACCCCACAACACACACCCATTGAGCTCCAGGTCCTCTGTAATATTTGAGTGTGTTTGGGAAGGCAGTGTGATGGAGAGGTAGAGCATGTTGCAGTGTGTTCAGTGCGATGGATAGCTGCTGGTGCTAGTTGAGTTGTTTTAAGTCGGCGTTGGTTTACTTACTGCTCGCTGAAGACATGGGACTGTAATCAGACCTGCAGTAAAACAGAGAGAGGGAGAGAGAGGGAGAGAGAGCGAGAGAGAGAGAGAGAGAGAGAGAGAGAGAGAGAGAGAGAGAGAGAGATACATTAGTTTCAGTTATACAGCAGAGAGAGAGAGAGACAGACAGAAAGAGAGAGAGAGAGAGAGAGAGAGAGAGAGAGAGAGAGAGAGAGAGAGAGAGAGAGAGAGAGAGACAGAAAGAGAGAGACATTAGTTTCAGTTCTACAGCACTGTTAGTCATTTAAGGGTTGTTACTCCTATTTCAAAAGAGGGGAGTACATCTGGACAAATACTACTGTAGGAGAGGTTAGTGTGTAGTCAACTATCTGTGACTTATAACATAGGTATAACAACTATCTTCATATGTTCTTAGAAGATGTTGACTTACTCAATACGATGACTTACTCAATATTAACAATAACAAAGCGTTTGGAAATGTAACCACTCTCAAATTCATAGACAAGAGCTATAGATGCAAGGACTGACCAAAATGATCGTTTTAACCACACGGCACTGTGCTATTCTGTAGGTCTACTGTAGTCTCCTCTCATAGTGGCGGAGCGTTTCGGAGACTGCGGAGCACCCTCAGTCTGGCGAGAGAGACTAGGGACTGCATCCCAAACGGCATCTTATTCCTTATATAGTGCACTGGTCAAAAGTAGTGCACTACATAGGGAATAGGGTGCCATTCTCTGGTCAAAAGTAGTGCACTACATAGGGAATAGGGTGCCATTCTCTGGTCCAAAGTAGTGCACTACATAGGGAATAGGGTGCCATTCTCTGGTCTAAAGTAGTGCACTACATAGGGAATAGGGTGCCATTCTCTGGTCAAAAGTAGTGCACTACATAGGGAATAGGGTGCCATTCTCTGGTCTAAAGTAGTGCACTACATAGGGAATAGGGTGCCATTCTCTGGTCAAAAGTAGTGCACTACATAGGGAATAGGGTGCCATTCTCTGGTCTAAAGTAGTGCACTATATAGGGAATAGGGTGCCATTCTCTGGTCTAAAGTAGTGCACTATATAGGGAATAGGGTGCCATTCTCTGGTCAAAAGTAGTGCACTACATAGGGAATAGGGTGCCATTCTCTGGTCTAAAGTAGTGCACTATATAGGGAATAGGGTGCCATTCTCTGGTCTAAAGTAGTGCACTACATAGGGAATAGGGTGCCATTCTCTGGTCTAAAGTAGTGCACTACATAGGGAATAGGGTGCCATTCTCTGGTCTAAAGTAGTGCACTACATAGGGAATAGGGTGCCATTCTCTGGTCTAAAGTAGTGCACTATATAGGGAATAGGGTGCCATTCTCTGGTCTAAAGTAGTGCACTACATAGGGAATAGGGTGCCATTCTCTGGTCTAAAGTAGTGCACTATATAGGGAATAGGGTGCCATTCTCTGGTCTAAAGTAGTGCACTACATAGGGAATAGGGTGCCATTTGGGACGCAGTAAAAAATGTCTACCGTAAAGCTAATGTACCAGACTAACACTAATACATCCCAAGACCAGCATGATGTTTATCAAACTTCTACTCTTTAAGTATGACCTGACTGGGTCCTTTGAGTCAACTGAAAACACTCATATGTATTAGAGTGTAAAGAACATCTGAAAGACCATCCCTGTCGCTCTCTAATTTAATCGGAACTGAAGTCAACAGAAGAGTTGTTTACTGGCGGTTCTGTTTCCTAAAGTAGATCAAACCAGTAATCACACTAATGGGGTTAAATAAAAAAAATGAACACTGGTAATGTACAGAGAGAGAGAGAGAGAGAGAAAGTGAAGGACGTCACCCTCAACCGTAGCCCCAGCACCTCACACAGGAGCAACGGACACCCCGCCTAGACCAGCGAGACACCCTCCCAGACCTGCAAGACCCCATCCTGAAGGACCTGCACCGAGAGAACCCACGCCAAGAGGACCACAGCATCACCAGCCACACCTTAACCAGCTAAGACCACCATAAGCAAACCCTGGCCACACCCTATATAGGCCCCCCCATATCAGACCTATGCCCCTTCTGCCCCCCAACACCTACTGTGATGGTCCGGGCCTAAATCACACAAAAACAACCCGAGACACTATGGAACACTAAGCTTTTACTATCTCATCCTGGAATATACAAGGTCAGAGGTCATCTGCCTTTGGCCTAAAGAACAGGAACCCAGACTTCATCAAAGAAATTGGAAATACAGACATTGTCATCCTACAAGAAACATGGTATAAAGGAGACGGACCCACTGGTTGCCCTCTAGGTTACAGAGAGCTGGTAGTCCCATCCACCAAACTACCAGGTGTGAAACAGGGAAGGGACTCAGGGGGGTATGCTAATTTGGTATAGAGCATTTTGGCTAGAAATTAATAAGGAAATGATCTCAACAGAGAAACATTTCCTCCTGTGTGCTACCTATATCCCCCCACTAGAATCCCCATACTTTAACAAAGACAGCTTCTCCATCCTAGAGGGGGAGATCAACCATTTCCAGGCCCAGGGACATGTACTAGTCTGTGGCGACCTAAATGCCAGAACTGGACAAGAACCTGACACCCTCAGCACACAGGGGGACAAACACCTACCTGGAGGTGACAGCATTCCCTCCCCCATATGCCCCCTAGACACAACTACGACAACATAACCAACAAAAACGGGTCACAACTCCTGCAGCTCTGTCTGACGCTGGGTATGTACATACTCAATGGTAGGCTTCGAGGGGACTCCTTCGGTAGGTACACCTATAGCTAATCTCTTGGCAGTAGTACTGTAGACTACTTTATCACTGACCTCCACCCAAAGTCTCTTAGAGCGTTCACAGTCAGTCCACTGACACCCCTATCAGATCACAACAAAATCACACTCCACTTGAACAGAGTTATGCTCAATCATGAGGCATCAAAGACAAAGGACCTGAATAATATTAAGAAATGCTATAGATGGAAGGAAAGTAGTGTGGAAACCTACCAAAAAAAAATAGGCAACAACAAATTCAATCCCTTCTAGACAATTTCCTGGACTAAATGTTTCACTGTAATAGTGAAGGTGTAAACTTGGCAGTAGAAAACCTAAACAGTATATTTGACCTCTCAGCTTCCCTATCAAATCTAAAAATGTCAAGCATCCAACCTAAGAAAATTAACAACAATGACAAATGGTTTGATGAAGAATGCAAAAACCTAAGAAAGAAATTGAGAAACCTATCCAACCAAAAACATACCGACCCAGAAAACCTGAGCCTACACCATCACTATGGTGAATCACTAAACCAATACAGAAATACACTACGGAAAAAGAAGGAACAGCACGTCAGAAATCAGCTCAATGTAATTGAAGAATCCATAGAATCGAACCACTTCTGGGAAAATTGGAGAACTCTAAACAAACAACAACACGAAGAGCTATCTATCCAAAATGGAGATGTATGGGTAAACCACTTCTCCAATCGTTTTGGCCCTATAACAAAGAACAAACATATAACAAAGAACAAAGAGCAAAAACATATACATGATCAAATAAACATCTTAAAATCAACTATTAAAGACTACCAGAACCCACTGGATTCTCCAATTACATTGAATGAACTACAGGACAAAATACAAACCCTCCAACCCAAAAAGGCATGTGGGGTTGATGGTATCCTAAATGAAATGATAAAATATACAGACCACAAATTCCAATTGGCTATACTTAAACTCTTTAACATCATCCTCAGCACTGGCATCTTCCCCAATATTTGGAACCAAGGACTGATCACCCCAATCCACGAAAGTGGAGACAAACTTGACCCCTGTAACTACCGTGGGATATGCGTCAACAGCAACCTTGGGAAAATCCTCTGCATTATCATTAACAGCAGACTCGTACATTTCCTTACCAAAAACAATGTACTGAGCAAATGTCAAATTGGCTTTTTACCACATTACCATACGACAGACCACGTATTCACCCTGCACACCCTAATTGACAAACAAACAAAACAAAACAGAGGCAAAGTCTTCTCATGCTTTGTTGATTTCAAAAAAGCTTTAGACTCAATTTGGCTCGAAGGCCTGCTTTACAAATTGATGGAAAGTGGTGTTGGGGGGAAAACATACAACATTATAAAATCCATGTACACAAACAACAAGTGTGCAGTTAAAATTGGCAAAGAACACACACATTTCTTTCCACAGAACCGGGGTGTGAGACAGGGATGCAGCTTAAGCCCCACCCTCTTCAACATATATATTAACGAATTGGCGAGGGCACTAGAACAGTCTGCAGCACCCGGCTTCACCCTACTAGAATCTGAAGTCAAATGTCTACTGTTTGCTGATGATCTGGTGCTTCTGTCCCCAACCAAGGAGGGCCTACAGCAGCACCTATATCTTCTGCACAGATTCTGTCAGACCTGGGCCCTGACAGTAAATGTCAGTAAGACAAAAATAATGGTGTTCCAAAAAAGGTCCTGTTGCCAGGACCACGAATACACATTTCATCTAGACACCGTTGCCCTAGAGCACACAAAAAACTATACATACCTCAGCCTAAACATCAGCGCCACAGGTAACTTCCACAAAGCTGTGAACGATCTGAGACAAGGTAAGAAGGGCCTTCTATGCCATCAAAGGGAACGTCAAATTCGACATCCCAATTAGGATCTGGCTAAAAATACTTGAATCAGTTATAGAACCCATTGCCCTTCATGGTTGTGAGGTCTGGGTTCGGCTCACCAACCAAGATTTCACAAAATGGGACAAACACCAAATTGAGACTCTGCATGCAGACTTCTGCAAAAATATCCTCAGTTGACAACGTAAAACACCAAATAATGCATTAGGCCGATACCCGCTAATACCCGCTAATTATCAAAATCCAGAAAAGAGCCGTAAAATTCTACAAACACCTAAAAGGAAGCGATTCCCAAACCTTCCATAACAAAGCCATCACCTACAGAGAAATTAACCTGGAGAAGAGCCCCCTAAGCAAGCTGGTCCTGGGGCTCTGTTCACAAACACAAACAGACCCCATAGAGCCCCAGGACAACAACACAATTAGACCCAACCAATGAGAAAACAAAAAGATAATTACTTGACACATTGGAAAGAATTTACAAAAAAACAGAGCAAACTAGAATGCTATTTGGCCCTAAACCTGACCACTGTGACTGACCCAAAATTAAGGAAATCTTTGACTATGTACAGACTCAGTGAGCATAGCCTTGCTATTGAGAAAGGCCGCCGAAGGCAGACCTGGCTCTCAAGAGAAGACAGGCTATGTGCACACTGCCCACAAAATGAGGTGGAAACTGAGCTGCACTTCCTAACTTCCTTCCAAACAAGATGGTTTATAGAGATTGAATGATGATGGATAGATGGTCTCATAGGGTAAATTCGGAATAAATTGTTCCTGACGCCATCTTCCATTGTGAGTGAGGTTAAAAATGGGAGAGAACAGCTCTTCGTGGGATGAAATGCAGCCAAAGAACATCCACTAACTTCACCGCAGTTTTGACTATAGCTTTTGCGGATTAGGCTAGGAGTATTCTGAGGTTGTAAGGAAGGGCTGATGAGGTGAGATTTGGGCTTGGAGGGGGGGTCAAACTAACCTACAGAGGGAGGTTCAATTCAACTGCAAGATGGAATCAGCTGAATTGCCACAACGGTGTGGATAATTTAGAATTTTCCCCTTTCAAATTGATGGAAGTTGAAAGTTGGCGTACATATCACTGACAAACTGAAATGGTCCACCCACACAGACAGTGTGGTGAAGAAGGCGCAACAACGTCTCTTCAACCTCAGGAGGCTGAAGAAATTTGGCTTGGCACCTAAAACCCTCACACATTCTTTACAGATGCACAATTGAGAGCATCCTGTCGGGCTGTATCACCGCCTGGTACGGCAACTGCACCGCCCACAACCGCAGGGCTCTCCAGAGGGTGGTGCGGTCTGCCGAACTCATTACCGGGGGCAAACTTCCCGCCCTCCAAGACACCTACAGCACCCGATGTCACAGGAAGGCCAAAAAATATCCTCAAGGACAACTACCACCCGAGCCACTCCCTGTTCACCTCAACTATCATCCAGAAGGCGAGGTCAGTACAGGTGCATCAAAGCTGGGACCGAGAGACTGAAAAACAGCTTTTATCTCAAGGCCATCAGACTGTTAAACAGCCATCACTAGCACAGAGAGGCTGCTGCCTACATACAGACTTGAAAATCACTGGCCACTTTAATAAAGGGAACACTAGTCACTTTAATAATGCCACTTTAACGTTTACATATCTTGCATTGCCCATCTCATATGTATATACTGTATTCTATACTATCTATTGCATCTTAGCCTATGCCACTCTGATAATGACATTGTTCATCCATATATTTATCTATTCTTATTCCATTCCTTTACTTAGATTTGTATGTATTAGGTTTTTGTTGTGGAACTGTTAGATATTACTTGCTAGATATTGCTGCACTGACAGAACTAGAAGCACAAGCATTTCGCTACACTCGCAATAACACCTGCTAACCATGTGTATGTGACCAATACATTTGATTTGATTTGATACCCCTTGCAGCTGGCTTGAACTCTCCCAATACACACACACTAACCTACACACACACATACACACACACACACTTCACTTGACACACACTAGCCTACATATGTAACCGGTGTGAAATGGCTAGCTAGTTAGCGGTGCACGCTAGTAGCGTTTTTCAACCAGTGACGTCACTCCCTTACTCTGCACGGAGATCCGTGGCTTTTGTGGCGCGACGGGTAACGGTGCTTCGAGGGTTGACTGTTGTCGATACGTTCAGAGGGTCCCTGGTTCAAGCCCAGGTTGGGGCAAGGAGAAGGACCGGGAGCAACACTATTACATACACACTAGCCTACATACACACACACTAGCCTACACACCAAAGTCATCAGCAACATACCAAACCAGGGCGCATCTTTTCTTAATAGCTGAAAACAAACAATGAACACATTTATAAAGCAATCAATGAAACAGAATCAAAATATGCTCTATTTGATGTTTGGATTAATATAGCATTGACAGCATCATTAGTCTACAACTCATCAAACTATCAGATCTGTGTCAAAGGAACACATTAAAATCTACTGTTAATTAAAGATAAGTCATTAGTTCCACATTGCCAGCTACTTTCCACAAAAGCATTAGGGTTTTAAATCTCCCGTGGCAGATGTCCTAGTGCTTAGTGCCAAGCAGCATATGGATGGATGAACAACGAGCTCAGGAACTTTTCCAAACTCAATTAAGTTTTCCAGCCCCATACAATCAAAACATTCTGCAGCCTTACCTCCTCCTGCCGTAATCTGTCAAACCAAATTAATTAGCTTTGTGAGACTTGATGATTGGATCAAGTGACTTGACTCTCGTCTACAGGTCTGTGGCATAGTTAACAGACAAATTAAAGTCTTACTAAACATAGGAATAACATGTTGATACAGTAGGCTAACCATAAGAGAAAGATGTAAGTGCTTTTCAAGACGTGTGGAAGTTCCCCAACCAACTACACCCAAAACTCACCCTCCAGTCTCTGCTCCCGAATCCACGCAGTCATCTTCTGTTGAATTCTTCTCCATCTCAGAGGATAACGACATATTTCGTTTGCATTATTTCTCAATAGTCCTAAACCTTCGTTGAAGTGCGGCTCTAACAACCTTCTTCGACGTTAAAAGGAGAGAGGGAACAGAAGAGAGAAGAGGCGCTGACCGCTGCTTCACTCTTGCAGCCCTTGCAGAACATTCTCCCGATGGCTCCAGCAGCAACAGGCTGGCTGGCTGGCTCCCCACTGCGTCATCATCCACGCTCCTTGAGAAAATCGTTGTCTTTGTCGCCAACATGTGGTACAACGAGGTACTGTCGTCCCTACTCTGCTAAAATGACACAAAGTACCGTATCATGAAGATGTGTCATGAAATTAGAATTAAACCAACAATTTAAGCAATTGTCTGAGGAAGAAGGCGCTGGACCATCTGACATACAAAGAAAAGTGTACAGTTTGATGAAAAAGCTTCGAATAAAGGTCAAATGTAATGTCACGTGATTGCGCTAAACACAGGGCCCTAATGATGTACACTAGTACAGTGATATTGGAGAATGTGTGTTTTTAGACAGATAAACCCAGATACCGTTACATTCACAACTCTCATCGTCATGATAAGGCCTCGCCAAGTTGTGAACTACACTCTTAGAAAAATGGTGCTATCTAGAACCTAAAAGGGTTCTTCGGCTGTCCCCATAGGATCATCTTTTGAAGAACCCTTTTGGGTTCCATGTAGAACCCTTTCCACAAAGCCCAAAATGGTTCTAACTGGAGTCAAAAAGGGTTCTACCTGGAACCAAAAAGGGTTCTCCTATGGGGACAGCTGAAGAAACCTTTTGGAACCCTTTTTTCTAAAGAGCGTAGACTTTAGTTTAGAGTCTGTAGGCTCTGTGATGATCCTGCCTCTTCCACCCTTTGTCTTTCATCTAGATCTGTTTTGGTTCTTATGTTCTGCAAAGACGGAGCCTAGGCCACCATTGGGATGGATGTTATAAATACGTCCAAGTGTTGTCCAATTAATAAAGAAGGTGTTGAATATCAAAACACCCCTTACTCTCACCATTCCTTCTCAATGGTCCGGTAGAGAGAGGGGATGTTCCGTGGACTCCTTCTCAGTAGTCCGGTAGAGAGAGGGGGTGTTCCGTGGACTCCTTCTCAGTGGTCCGGTAGAGAGAGGGGGTGTTCCGTGGACTCCTTCTCAGTGTTCCGGTAGAGAGAGGGGGTGTTCCGTGGACTCCTTCTCAGTGGTCTGGTAGAGAGAGGGGGTGTTCCGTGGACTCCTTCTCAGTGGTCCGGTAGAGAGAGGGGGTGTTCCGTGGACTCCTTCTCAGTGGTCCGGTAGAGAGAGGGGGTGTTCCGTGGACTCCTTCTCAGTGGTCTGGTAGAGAGAGGGGGTGTTCCGTGGACTCCTTCTCAGTGGTCCGGTAGAGAGAGGGGGTGTTCCGTGGACTCCTTCTCAGTGGTCCGGTAGAGAGAGGGGGTGTTCCGTGGACTCCTTCTCAGTAGTCCGGTAGAGAGAGGGGGTGTTCCGTGGACCTCTTGGATTCTTATGGTCTCTTGTTATTATATTATTATTATTATTATCCAAGCTACAACGGACCAATGTATAACCAGAACTATCACTATCATCACATGAGGCCTACTGTGTTACAGTACATCTGATCAACCTTCAACAGAACTCTTCCATCTCGTGATCGATGACTAGACCTAATGGATCCCATTGGGTCATTTGAGAATTTTGGGTGTTTTCACACTTGGTCTCTTTCAGCCAATTTTTGTGAATTTTTTGTTCAGTTTGAACACTCCAAAGGTATTCAAACCCCTCAAAAGATCCCCCGAAGCGAACTGAACTGAGACAATCTCGAAAGGTGGTCTGAGTTCGGTTTGCTTGAATTCTACTGTCCGGTTCCCTTTATTAGGGCAATGTGAACACAAAGCTCCCCAGGTTCGCTTGTCATTACACCAGACTACTGCAACACCGTTTCCCCTGACATAACCCCTCACACTAGACTACTGCCATAACCCCTCACACTAGACTACTGCCATAACCCCTCACACTAGACTACTGCCATAACCCCTCACACTAGACTACTGCCATAACCCCTCACACTAGACTACTGCCATAACCCCTCACACTAGACTACTGACATAACCCATTGATTAGCAATTGTCAAGGATGGACAGAAATTCCTAAATATAGATTATTTGTTTGCAACATGTGATCTACAGTCTAAGAGAGCTTCATATGCTGTTTATTCGATTGTGGGGTTTGAATAGTGTGAGAAGACAACAACATATTTGGTGATAATCACAACATAGGGTACACAATCAACATCCTTGCTATCTGGGATCCTTGGGACTTCCCAACTCTGACGTTACCCAATTGAAGTTGACATTTAAAATGGTTAAGGTAAGGGTTAAGGTTAGGTAAGGGTTATGGTTAAGGTTAGAGTAAGGGTAGGGGTTAAGGTTAGGGTTTTGGGTACAGATGTCCCAAAGATCCCGGATACCATTAATTGGTATTTTGACCAATCACATCAGATCTTTTTCATAGCTGATCTGATTGGTCAAAAGACCAATTTGTGAAAAAAATATCAGAATTGGGCACCCTATGTGAAACCAACTGAGCCTGAGGTGGAATATAGATTGACACTTATGTTGTGTTTACACAAGCAGCCCTATTCTGATCTTTTGACCAATATGGGCAAAAGAGCTGATCTGATTGGTCGAAAGATCAGAATTGTACTGTGTAAACACAGCCTTTATCGTACTTCCCACAGCCATGGTGGATCTTGAAGTCACGCCTTTGCTCTTGCCTCTGCCGAACCTCACTTTTCCACTATAGCGGCCAAACCACAACAATCTAACAGGCTTCATCACTCCTATAAAATATCCTGCTAATAGAATCAGTTAAGGTGTACACAAATATGTTCCCTTGATTATACTTGGTCCAGTGTCTTTTATGGGAATTCCCATTAGTTGACATTGCATAGTCAGCAGCAGGGAGGCATGCTGTGGTCTGATGTAGAGCTCGGTTTGTTGCCTTGTCCTGTATTACCACAACGAGAGTGACGGACGTAAGAATATGCAGCCTAATGATCTACAGGACAATGACCCAACACACCTCCAGGCTGTGTAAGGGCTATTTTACCAAGAAGGAGGGTGATGGAGTGCTGCATCCACAATCCCCCTGGCCTCAACCCAATTGATATGGTTTGGGATGAGTCGGACGGCAGAGTGAAGGAAAAGCAGCCAAAAAGCGCTCAGCATATGTGGGAACTCCTTCAAGACTGTTTGGAAAAGCATTCCAGGTGAAGCTGGTTGAGAGAATGCCAAAGCTGTCATCAAGGCAAAGGGTGGCTATTTGAAGAATCTGAAATATAAAATATATTTTGATTTGTTTAACACTTTTTTGGTTACTACATGATTCCATGTGTATTATTTCATAGTTTTGATGTCTTCACTATTATTCTACAATGTAAAAAATAGTAAAAAATAAAGAAAAACCCTTGAATGAGTAGGTGTGTCCAAACTTTTGACTGGTACTGTATATATACACTACTGCTCAAAAGTTTGGGGTCACTTAGATATTTCCTTGTTTTTTGAAAGAAACCTTTTTTGCAATTATGTTAGCACAGCTGAAAACTGTTGTGCTGATTAAAGAAGCAATACAACTGGCCTTCTTGAGACTAGTTGAGTATCTGGAGCATCAGCAATTATGGGTTCGATTACAGGCTCAAAATGGCCAGAAACAAATAACTTTCTTCTGAAACTCGTCAGTCTATTCTTGTTCTGAGAAATGAAGGCTATTCCATGCGAGAAATTGCCAAGAAACTGAAGATCTCGTACAACTCTGTGCACTACTCCCTTCACAGAACAGCGCAAACTGGCTCTAACCAGAATAGAAAGAGGAGTGGGAGGCCCCGGTGCACAACTGAGCAAGAGGACAAATACATTAGTGTCTAGTTTGAGAAACAGGCGCCTCACAGGTCAACTGGCAGCTTCATTAAATAGTACCCGCAAAACACCAGTCTCAACGTCAACAGTGAAGAGGCATCTCTGGGATGCTGACCTTCTAGGCAGAGTTGCAAAGAAAAAGCCATATCTCAGACTGGCCAATAAAAATAAAATATTAAGATGGGCAAAAGAACACAGACACTGGACAGAGGAAGATTGGGAAAAAAAGTGTTATGGACAGACAAATCAAAGTTTGAGGTGTTCGGATCACAAATGAAAAGATGCTGGAGGAGTGCTTGATGCCATCTGTCAAGCATGGTGGAGGCAATGCGATGGTCTGGGGGTGCTTTGGTGGTGGTAAAGTGGGAGATTTGTACAGGGTAAAAGGGATCAAGAAGATGGAAGGCTATCACTCCATTTTGCAATGCCATGCCATACCCTGTGGACGGCGCTTGATTGGAGCCAATTTCCTCCTACAACAGGACAAGGACCCAAAGCACAGCTCCAAACTATGCAATAACTATTTAGGGAAGAAGCAGTCAGCTGGTATTCTGTCTATAATGGAGTGGCCAGCACAGTCACCGGATCTCAACCCTTTTGAGCTGTTGTGGGAGCAGCTTGACCGTATGGTACGTAAGAAGTGCCCATCAAGCCAATCCAACTTGTGGGAGGTGCTTCAGGAAGCATGGGGTGAAATCTCTTCAGATTACCTCAACAAATTGACAACTAGAATGCCAAAGGTCTGCAAGGCTGTAATTGCTGCAAATGGAGGATTATTTGACGAAAGCAAAGTTTGAAGGACACAATTATTATTTCAATTAAAAATCATTCTTTCTAGCCTTGTCAATGACTACATTTGTCACGACTTCGGCCGAGGCTGCCTCCCCTCCTTGTTCGGGCAGGCTTCGGCATTCGTTGTCACCGGAGTACTAACCACTGCCGCCCCAATCATCATCACACATGTCTTGTCAATTACACACACCTGGTTCCTATCCCCTAATTAGTCTATGTATAAGTGTTCCCTCTGCCCCCTTGTCCTTGGGGGCGATTGTTAATTGTGAGAGTATGTAGCTCGGTGGGGCTACTCATAACATTGTGTTGCCAGGGTAGATTTCCCCCCTGTGCCTATGTATTATTGGATTCCGTTACAGTTTGTTTCCCCTGTGCCTGTTTCGTTGATCGCTATTGGAGCGCATGTGTGTGTCAACAAAGGAATTAACTCTGTATTCGGTGATTACCCTCCTGCGCCTGACTCCTTTCACCACATTCACCACAGAATCACCCACCCGCTATGGAGTCAGCGGGAGAAGAGCGCAGGCCTGGAGTCGTGGCACGGGTCCAGGAGCATTCCACGATGCTGGCCAGCTTGGGTGAAGCGATGGATTGGGTTCTTCAGGCCGTCCAATGCCTGGAGAGGAGAGGATCCGATCTGTCGAGACCAGCTGGCCAACCGGATCCAGCCATCTACACCCCAGCACCCAGAGGGATCCAGATATCCCGACCACAGGCGTTTGATGGGACGGCGTCGCTTTGCCAGGGATTCCTCCTTCAATTGGAGCTTTACTTCACCAGCATCAGACCGGCGCCATCGGTGCGGGAGAAGGTGTCCGTCCTCATTTCCCGCCTGTGTGGGAAAGCCCTGGAGTGGGCCAACGTGGTGTGGAACGAGGGAGGAGCCGCGTTGGAGGACTACAGGGAGTTCGCTCGCCTCTTTCGGGCGGTCTTCGATCACCCGCCCGAGGGTCGAGAGGTGGGTGAGCGGCTGGTCCACCTGAGGCACGGGACGAGGACCACGCAGGAATTCGCGTTGGAGTTTCGGACACTGGCAGCGGGATCCGGGTGGAACGAGCGGGCCCTGATCGACCATTTCCGGTGCCATCTGCGGGAGGACGTCCGACGGGAGCTAGCCTGCTGGGACACCATGTTGTCCTTCGATAAACTGGTGGACATGGCCATTCGTTTGGACAACCTGCTGGCAACCAGAGGACGTCCTGGTAGGGGTCTGACCGTTTCCACCAAGGACAACTCGGATCCCGAGCCGTTGGAGCTGGGTGGAGCCGCCGGCCGAGAGAGCGGAGGAGGACAGCGACAGTGCCACTGAAGGGACAAGGGACAATCCACCACACGTCGCATCACCCCAGGTATCGAACACCCACACTTGTTCAGAGCCCTCTGCTGTGCACTGTACCCTACCTATCCACTTTCCCGATCACATGGTAGTTCTCCAGTGTAAGGCGCTAGTCGATTCAGGCGCAGCTGGGAACTTTTTGGACAGGGCATTTGCACGCCATCAAGGCATTTCATTGGTTCCCCTCTCCATTCCACTCCCCATCAGAGCACTCGATAGTCGACCATTAGGGTCCGGGTTTGTTACGGAAGTCACTATACCGGTCACCATGATCACCCATGAGACTCATTGTGAGCAGGTTATTTTTTCCCTGTGGTATTAAGTATCCCTTGGCTAGCACTCCACAACCCCACCTTCTCATGGCCGCAGAGGGCTCTCGCGGGGTGTTCGCGTGAATGTCAGGGTAGGTGTCTAGATGTTTCCGTTGGTGCAACCACGGTGGAAAGTCCAGACGGTACCTCCATCGTGCGCATTCCCCCCGAATACCTCGATTTGGCACACACGTTTTCCAAGACGCGTGCTACTAAATGACCACTTCATCGGGTGGGGGATTGCGCAATGTACATCCCAGGAGTCATGTGTACCCCCTGTCGCAGGCTGAAACGGAGGCTATGGAAACATACGTCTCTGAGTCCCTGGGCCAGGGGTACATACATCCCTCCACTTCACCCGCCTCCTCAAGTTTCTTCTTTGTGAAGAAGAAAGACGACGGTCTGCGCCCGTGCATTGATTATCGATCACTGAACAAGGAGATGATTAGATTTAGTTATCCTCTCCCCCTCATTCCTTCAGTGATCGAGTCAATGCATGGGGCGCGCATCTTCACAAAGCTAGATCTCAGGAGTGCGTACAACCTGGTGCGTGTTCGGGAGGGGGATGAGTGGAAGACGGTATTCAGCACAACCACGGGGCATTATGAATACCTGGTGATGCCCTACAGTTTGATGAATGCTCCATCCGTCTTCCAGTCCTTTGTGAACGAGGTGTTTCGGGACATGCTTGGTCGCGGTGTAGTGGTCTACATCGATGACATCCTGGTGTATTCCGCTACTCGCACCGAGCACGTGTCCCTGGTTCGCAAAGTGCTGGCCAGACTGTTGGAAAATGACCTTTATGCCAAGGCAGAGAAGTGTATGTTTTTCCAGCAGTCCGTCTCCTTCCTCGGATACTGCATTACCACCTCAGGTGTGGAGATGGAGGGAGATCACATTTCAGCCGTGCGTAATTGGCCGACTCCAACCACGTTTAAGGAGGTGCAGCGATTCCTTGGCTTTGCCAACTACTACCAAAGGTTGATCCGGGGCTTTGGCAAGGTCGCAGCTCCCATCACATCCCTGTTGAAGGGTGGGCCGTCCCGGCTCCGCTGGTCTGCTGAGGCGGATCTGGCCTTCAGGAGACTGCGGGGTCTGTTCACCTCAGCTCCGGTACTGGCCCACCCCGATCCATCACTAGTGGAGGTGGATGCGTAGTGGAGGTGGATGCATCCGAGGTAGGGATAGGCGCTGTCCTGTCCCAACGCTCGGGCACGCCACCCAAGCTCAGCCCCTGTGCCTTCTTCTCGAAGAAGATCAGCCCGGCGGAGCAGAACTACGACGTTGGTGATCGGGAGCTGTTGGCTGTTGTCCGAGCTTTGACCGTGTGGAGGCATTGGCTCGAAGCCCTTTCTTCGTCTGGACGGACCACCGTAACCTGGAGTACATCCGGGCAGCGAGGAGGCTGAATCCTCGCCAGGCCAGGTGGGCCCTATTCTTCACCCGGTTTGATTTTACACTATCATACATTCCGGGTACGAAGAACGTGAAGGCAGACGCACTGTCCCGGCTGTATGACACTGAGGAGAAGCCCAGAGACAACACCCCCATACTCCCAGCCTCCTGCATTGTGGTGCCGGTAGTATGGGCGATGGACGTGGATATAGAGCAGGCGTTACGCACAGATCCATCTCCACCGCAGTGTCCAGCTGGGCTGCGGTACGTGCCTGCTCTTATCGGTGACCGTCTGATCTTCTGGGCACACATGTCACCCTCCTCTGGTCACCCAGGTATCGGTCGTACAGTGCGCTGCTTGAGTGGAAAGTACTGGTGGCCTACCTTGGCTAAGGATGTGAGGGTGTATGTCTCCTCCTGCTCGGTGTGCACCCAGAGTAAGGCACCTAGGCACCTCCCAGTGGGTAAGCTACAACCGTTACAAGTTCCACAACGACCATGGTCTCACCTTAGCATTGATTTTCTGACTGATCTTCCCCTCTCCCAAGGTAACTCCACCATCCTGGTCGTTGTGGACCACTTCTCCAAGTCCTGCCACCTCCTTCCTCTGCCCGGTCTCCCCACGGCCCTGCAGACTGCGGAGGCCCTGTTTACTCATGTCTTCCGGCACTACGGGGTGCCAGAGGATATAGTGTCCGACCGAGGTCCCCAGTTCACGTCCAAGGTTTGGAAGGCATTCATGGAACGTCTGGGGGTCTCGGTAAGCCTGACCTCTGGGTTCCACCCCGAGTCAAATGGGCAGGTGGAATGAGTAAATCAGGATGTGGGTAGGTTCCTGCGGTCCTACTGCCAGGACCGGCCGGGGGAGTGGTCGGTGTTCTTGCCATGGGCAGAATATGCCCAGAACTCTCTCCGCCACTGCTCTACTAACCTAACACCATTCCAATGTGTTTTAGGTTACCAACCGGTTCTGGCACCGTGGCACCAGAGCCAGACCGAGGCGCCTGCGGTGGATGACTGGTTTCGGCGCGTGGAGGAGACGTGGGACGCTGCCCACGTTCACCTCCAGCGTGCCGTGCATCGTCAGAAGGCCAACGCTGACCGTCACCGCAGTGAGGACCCGGTCTTCGTACCGGGGGATCGGGTCTGGCTCTCGACCCGGAATCTGCCCCTCCACCTGTCCTGCCGGAAGCTGAGCCCGCGGTTTGTGGGGCCGTTCAAAATCCTGAGGAGAATCAACAAGGTTACGTATAGGTTGTTACTCCCCCCTGATTACCGTATTAACCCCTTGTTTCATGTGTCTCTCCTCAGGCCGGTGGTGGTTGGTCCGCTCCAGTAGTCTGAGGGGCGGGAGGTTCCTCCAACTCCTTGGGACATCGAGGGGGCCCCGGCGTACTCTGTCCGTGCCATCCTGGATTCGAGGCGTCGGGTGGGGGGCCTTCAGTACCTCGTGGAGTGGGAGGGGTACGGTCCAGAGGAACGGTGCTGGGTCCCATGGCGGGACATCCTCGATCCCTCCCTGTTGCGGGGTTTCCACCGTCGCCATCCGGCTCGCCCTGCTCCGCGTCCTCCTGGCCGTCCACAAGGCCGGGGTCGGCGCACTGCTGGAGCTGCGCGTCAGGGGGGGGGTACTGTCACGACTTCGGCCGAGGCTGCCTCCCCTCCTTGTTCGGGCAGGCTTCAGCGTTCGTCATCACCGGAGTACTAACCACTGCCGCCCCAATCATCATCACACTTGTCTTTTTAATCACACACACCTGGTTCCTATCCCCTAATTTGTCTGTGTATAAGTGTTCCCTCTGCCCCCTTGTCCTTGTGGGTGATTGTTAATTGTGAGAGTATGTAGCTTGGTGGAGCTTCTCATAACATTGTGTTGCCAGGGTAGATTTTCCCCCTGTGCCTATGTATTATTGTATTCCGTTACAGTGTATTGCCAGGGATGTTTGTTTCCCCTGTGCCTGTTTCGTTGATCGCTATTGGACCACGTGTGTGTCAACAAAGGAATCTGTATTCAGTGATTACCATCCTACGCCTGACACCTTTCACCACACTCACCACAACATTTCCTATGCATTTTGCTATATTTCCTATTCAAACTAATTTCATGTATGTTTTCATGGAAAACAAGGACATTTCTAAGTGACCCCAAACTTTTGAACGGTAGTGTATATATACACACACATACATACATATATACATCAAATTGTATTTGTCACATACACGTGTTTAGCAGATGTTATAGCGGGTGTAGCGAAATGCTTGTGCTTCTAGCTCCGACAGTGCAGTAATATCTAACAAGTAATATCTAACAATTTCACAACATATACCCAATACACACAAAACTAGTAAGGAATGGAATTGAAGAAAATATACATATATGGACAAGCATTGACAGAGTGGCATGGACTAGGATACAGTAGAATATTATAGAATAGAATACAGTATATACATATGAGATGAGTAGTGCAAGATATGTAAACATAATTAAAGTGACTAGTGTTCCATTTCTTAAAGTTGCCAGTGATTTCAATAGGCAGCAGCAGCCTCTAATGTGCTAGTGATGGCTATTTAACAGTCTGATGGCCTTGAGATAGAAGCTGTTTTTCATTCTCTCTGTCCCAGCTTTGATGCACCTGTACTGACCTCACCTTCTGGATGATAGCGGGGTGAACAGGCAGTGGCTCGAGTGGTTGATGTCCTTGATGATCTTTTTGGCATTCCTGTGACATCGGGTGCTGTATGTGTCTTGGAGGGCGGGTAGTTTGCCCCCGATAATGCGTTCGGCAGACCGCTCCACCCTCTGGAGAGCCCTGCGGTAGCGGGCGGTGCAGTTGCTGTACCAGGTGGTGATTCAGCCCGACAGGATGCTCTCAATTGTGCATCTGTAAAAGTTTGTTAGGGTTTTAGGTGCCAAGCCAAATTTCTTCAGCCTCCTGAGGTTGAAGAGGCTCTGTTGCGCCTTCTTCACCACACTGTCTGCGTGGGTGGACCTTTTCAGTTTGTCGGTGATGTGTACGCCAAGGAACTTGAAGCTTTCCACCTTCTCCACTGCGGTCCCGTCGATGTGGATAGGGGGGTGCACCCTCTGCTGTTTCCTGAAGTCCACGATCATCTCCTTTGTTTTGTTGACGTTGAGTGAGAGGTTATTTTCCTGGCACCACACTCACAGAGCCCTCACCTCCTCCCTGTAGGCGGTCTCGTCATCGTTGGTAATCAAGCCTACTACTGTTGTGTCGTCTGCAAACTTGATGATTGAGTTGGAGGCGTGCTTGGCCACGCAGTCATGGGTGAACAGGGAGTACAGGAGGGGGCTGAGCACGCACCCTTGTGGGGCCCCAGTGTTGAGGATCAGCGAAGTGGAGATGTTGTTTCCTACCTTCACCACCTGGGGGCGGCCCGTCAGGAAGTCCAGGACCCAGTTGCACAGGGCGGGGTTCAGACCCAGGGCCTCGAGCTTAATGATGAGCTTGGAGGGTACTATGGTGTTGAATGCTGAGCTATAGTCAATGAACAGCATTCTTACATAGGTATTCCTCTTGTCCAGATGGGATAGGGCAGTGTGCAGTGTGCTGGCGATTGCATCGTCTGTGGATCTATTGGGGCGGTAAGCAAATTGAAGTGGGTCTAGGGTGACAGGTAAGGTAGAGGTGATATGATCCTTGACTAGTCTCTCAAAGCACTTCATGATGACAGAGGTGAGTGCTACAGGGCGATAGTCATTTAGTTCAGTTACCTTTGCTTTCTTGCGTACAGCAGACTGGGAAAGGGCGAGATTGAATATGTCCATAAACACACCAGCCAGCTGGTCTGCGCATGCTCTGAGGACGCGGCTAGGGATGCCGTCTGGGCCGGCAGCCTTGCGGGGGTTAACATGCTTAAACGTCTTAATTATGTCGGCCACGGAGAAGGAGAGGCCACAGTCCTTGGTAGTGGGTCTCGTCAGTGGCACTGTGTTATCCTCAAAGCGGGCGAAGAATGTGTTTAGCTTGTCTGGAAGCGAGACATCGGTGTGTTTATACTTACATACATACATACATACATACATACATACATACATACATACATACATACATACATACATACATACGTGCGTTAATTTTTTTATTGTCTACTACCTAGTCTGCAGAGTTCTACTACATTGGGACTATTGCCCCTCAAATCACACCTTTTGATTTCTGCCTCTTGATCGCTACACTGGTGGCAGCGTTGGGATAAAGTCTCAGGTCTTTGTTGGAAGGAATATAGGAGGATTAGTGTGTCAGTGTAATACAACCTAATCTCACCCACCAGTCGGCTCTCTATATGCGGTAGCAGGTGAGCCTGGGGACGAGGTTAACTAAAACCGAACCCGCCAAGACATCTGGAACTTTATGGCACAGGTGATAAAGCACTTTGCCCCATAATTACAAGGTTACCGGTTCAAACCCTGATGAACTTGCCTTTACTTGGCTGTAAATCATCACTTTTTCACACTATTCAAGTCTATTCAGTAAACTTTTATTTGATCTGTGCCTTGGATGACTGAGTACATGCATCCATCTCTCTGGAAAATACGTTCATCACTACTGTAAGACCTGACAGTAGCGCCAAACAATGTTTGCTTTGTTTACTTGTGAACATTGTTGCTTGGCAATGATCAGAACACCTTGTGGATTACTAGTGGTCATATATATATCAGTCTAGGCTACCTGTATATGTGGTTAATTTGGATGACAATATGTTAACAACGACAACCTAATGGCGTCGTTAGACTTTTCGGTATAGAACTATCTGATGTGATGCTCTTTCCTGTACTGGCCCTAAATCATCCTAAATAAAGTTATGACTGCTTTAGTAGGGGTGAGACATCCCTATCTCCATTTCAGTTGGGGTGAGACATCTCCATCTCCATTTCAGTTGGGGTGAGACATCTACATCTCCATTTCAGTTGGGGTGAGACATCTCCATCTCCATTGATCTGTTTGGGGTGAGACATCGCCATTGATCTGTTTGGGGTGAGACATCTCCATTGATCTGTTTGGGGTTGTGAAAGTTTCTATTCCCCTTTATCCTTTTGACAGTTTTTATTGTAAATCACAGCCAGCCAGGAGAATTGTTTACGTTGGAATAGTGACATGTTGGCTGCAGACAGTATTGTCCCTGGTCAGTAATGTGGTGTGGTTGAAATTAGATTGTTTTAACAGGCCTATATTTTGCATGTCTTGCCCAAAAAACACCATGAGGGACAGAGGGGATGCATGGTCCTTTGAGCGGACATAATCAGTTGACCTTTTCCCCTCCTCCCTTTAAAAAAACAGCTTATTGTTGGGAAAAGGAATAGACTGCTGACAGAGATGGAGATAGATACCTCTGTACTATGGTCCTATCTATCAGGTGTTCCATGCTCACAACAGATCTGTTGAGTATGGTACAACAACAAGTTGGCAAGTAGGGTTCATGCTGGGAGGGAGTACACTGTGTGTAGGCCTGTCCTGTGATACTGTTTTGATACAACTACTGAATGGTTAAATGCCTGTGAGAGGGAGGTGATATTTGGCTCCTAGAAGACCTTGGTAGATGACTGGGTTGTTTGCCACTTAGTGGGTTTGTTTGTTAAACCAAGGTTTCTTCATTTGAAAGTTCAAAATAAACTTGGTTTGCTTTTAGATTAAGAACAGGGACCCCACCCAGGCAAACCGGGTGACCAAGGGACCCCACCCAGGCAAACCGGGTGACCCAGGGACCCCACCCAGGCAAACCAGTGACCCAGGGACCCCACCCAGGCAAACCGGGTGACCCAGGGACCCCACCCAGGCAAACCGGGTGACCCAGGGACCCCACCCAGACAAACCGGTCCCCCAGGGACCACCACCAGACAAACCGGTGACCCCACCCAGGCAAACCGGGTGACCCAGGGACCCCACCCAGGCAAACCAGTGACCCAGGGACCCCACCCAGGCAAACCAGTGACCCAGGGACCCCACCCAGGCAAACCGGGTGACCCAGGGACCCCACCCAGGCAAACCGGTGACCCAGGGACCCCACCCAGACAAACCGGTCACCCAGGGACCCCACCCAGGCAAACCGGGTGACCCAGGGACCCCACCCAGGCAAACCGGGTGACCCAGGGACCCCACCCAGGCAAACCGGTGACCCAGGGACCCCACCCAGGCAAACCGGGTGACCCAGGGACCCCACCCAGGCAAACCAGTGACCCAGGGACCCCACCCAGGCAAACCAGTGACCCAGGGACCCCACCCAGGCAAACCGTTCACCCAGGGACCCCACCCAGGCAAACCGGTGACCCAAGGACCCCACCCAGGCAAACCGGTCACCCAGGGAACTCACCCAGGCAAACCGTTCACCCAGGGACCCCACCCAGGCAAACCGGGTGACCCAGGGACCCCCATCATTTGTTAGCAAAGAAATCATGAGGTTAATGATAACGGAAAAAATAATTAATCAACATTTTAAAATGAATAGATTTGATAGATTGTTTATTTTATTTATTTTGACCTGGAAGAGGAAGTGTAAACTCTAAAATAGCTACTCTAAGACGACTGTCATGAATCACTGAGTGTGAGACACCACACGTTTACCGCGTCAGACAGTTCATCAGTGTCTGCCTGGCTGTTCTCTCTCAGTGTGCCTTTGTGGTGATGCCAGATTGCCAGTGTCCCTCCAGATGACTTGAACTGAATGTGACAGCACTGCATTTGTGTGTATATACAGGCCATGCCAAGGCCAATTTCAGTCTTGTGTTTGGCTGTAATATATTACATTGGCTGTGTTCGGCTGTAATATATTACATTGGCTGTGTTCGGCTGTAATATATTACATTGGCTGTGTTTGGCTGTAATATATTACATTGGCTGTGTTTGGCTGTAATATATTACATTGGCTGTGTTTGGCTGTAATATATTCCATTGGCTGTGTTTGGCTGTAATATATTACATTGGCTGTGTTTGGCTGTAATATATTACATTGGCTGTGTTTGGCTGTAATATAATACATTGGCTGTGTTTGGCTGTAATATATTACATTGGCTGTGTTCGGCTGTAAGATATTACATTGGCTGTGTTCGGCTGTAATATATTACATTGGCTGTGTTTGGCTGTAATATATTACATTGGCTGTGTTTGGCTGTAATATATTACATTGGCTGTGTTTGGCTGTAATATATTACATTGGCTGTGTTTGGCTGTAATATATTACATTGGCTGTGTTGGGCTGTAATATATTACATTGGCTGTGTTTGGCTGTAATATATTACATTGGCTGTGTTTGGCTGTAATATATTACATTGGCTGTGTTCGGCTGTAATATATTACATTGGCTGTGTTTGGCTGTAATATAATACATTGGCTGTGTTTGGCTGTAATATAATACATTGGCTGTGTTCGGCTGTAATATATTACATTGGCTGTGTTGGGCTGTAATATAATACATTGGCTGTGTTTGGCTGTAATATATTACATTGGCTGTGTTGGGCTGTAATATATTACATTGGCTGTGTTCGGCTGTAATATATTACATTGGCTGTGTTCGGCTGTAATATATTACATTGGCTGTGTTGGGCTGTAATATATTACATTGGCTGTGTTCGGCTGTAATAGATTCCATTGGCTGTGTTTGGCTGTAATATATATTACATTGTTTGTGTTCGGCTGTAATATATTCCATTGCTTCATGTGTAGATATGGTTTGAGGGATTCCCCTCCTGGAAGTCATTGTGCTTTAGTACTGCAATCTTCCCCTCATCTAAATCAGGTTTAAAATGACTTGCACGTTAGGAACCATCCCTTCTCTCTCCTCCCCTTCAGGTGTTCAATGCTAAAACAGCAGAGCTGCTCAGTCACAGAGCAGAGCAGAGCTTTCGATTTGGCTTCTGGGGGGGGGGGGCAAGGAAACCCCCCAGCTACGTTAAAAACATTGACAACTACGTACCGTTTTTTTCAAGCGATTGTTAAATACATTTTAAAAACTATTTGGCTTTAATATCACCTCTTGAAGAGCATATTCAGAACTACACATTTCCGATTATTCCATGCAAAACAATTGCACACGTTTAGCTCTATCATCAGAGTTATACAGCAAGTTATACAGCAAGTAAACATTAACTGATCATGTAATTTCTGATACTTGAGTTTGAGCAATTTTACTGAGTTTGATAAATTCTGACAAAAGCAAGGTATGTATGTTGCCCTAAGAGTTGTGCAGAGTTGGTAGAATCTTATTCACTGCTGTAATGGCTGCCAAAGGTGCTTCCACCAAGTTTTAACTCTGGGGTGTGAAGACGTGCAATCAAGACATCTTCATTTTTTACTTTTATATTAATTTGGGACATTTTCTAGAATTTTCTTTCACTTTGAAAATGTGGATCCAATTTAATCCCCATTTAGATTTAATTTTAAGGCAGCAAAATGTGAAGACTGCGCAAGGGGTGTGTAGACTTTCACTGGTGACCGTATCTTTACCCTCTAGTAGGTGACATCAACCCAACATTGCAAACAACCCCGTTTCTCACCCCCTACATTGTCATCCCATTTTGTTAACCCCCACTATCTCTCTCTCTCTCCATCTCTTCATCTCTCCATCTCTCCCCAGCACAAGGTTGGTCTTCCCATCAGTACATACTTCAGTGCTGTGAAGCTGCGTTGGCTCATGGACAACGTGGATGGAGGTCACTGAGGCCATCCTGACCCACAGAGCCATGTTCGGTACCGTCGACTCCTGGCTCATCTGGGTAAGACTGGGCTGAACCAGAACCCTACAGGCTGGGTGATTTAATACTGGGCTGGGAACAAAAAACCTGCTAAGCTTTTCAAGATCAGAGTCGGTGACCGCTGATCAGTTGATGTTCAAATGGTTTATCTGTGATAAATGATATCTATCCACACCATGTCAACAGTAATATTCATTACTCTTATGTGACTGTGTGTTCCTCTCACCCCAGTGTCTGACGTGACCAAGCCAAACCTCTTCAACAGACACACCCTGGACTGCAAGTAGGGACACAAACACACACACTTCAACATGTCTGTGGTCCTCTGTAGCTCAGCTGGTAGAGCACGGCGCTTGTAACGCCAAGGTAGTGGGTTCAATCCCCGGGACCACCCCATACACAAAAAATGTATGCACGCATGACTGTAAGTCGCTTTGGCTAGAAGCGTCTGCTAAATGGCATATTATTATATATATTATTATTATATGTTTACATCGGCATACAGAGTTCCACATGAGTTCCACATGAGTCGTTAATTGATTTCTTACAATATTTTTTCCTGCATTATTTTAAACACACTTTATTTTTGTTGGTTGTAGATATTTTGATGTCCCAGTGGAAATTGTTCCCCAAGTGAAGAGCTCCTCAGAAATATACGATTCAGTGGGGAGTTGATAGAACCTTCCGGTCTAGCTTGTGTCTCTGTACGTTTGTATGCATGTAGTGTTTTGGTTTTGAAACCCTTACCAAACAATGCTTCGAACATGAACCTACCTATCCAGGTTAAATCGTATGATCTTTCAATAGAAGGGAGACCTAAAGATGTTAATGATCAAATATGAGATTTAAGTACATCATAAAAGCAGGTAATTTGGTCCCATGAGAAGTGTTTAGTCCCAACTGCCACACAGCTGACCTGACAACATTCCAGGTTACTCTCATAATAGAACACGGCGGCAGGTGGCTTTAGTGGTTAAGAGCGTTGTGCCAGTAACCGAAAGGTCGCTGGTTCTAATCCCCGAGCTGACTAGGTGAAAAATCTGATGTGCCCTTAAGCAAGGCACTTAACCCTAATTGCTCTGGATAAGAGCGTCTGCTAAATGACAAAAAGGGAGAGAAAGAGTCAGAGAGCGCACAAAAGAGATAATGAGAGAAAACTAATTTGCGCTTCATATTAAAACTGGCAAAGTTAAGAAGGGCAGTCTGCTAAATGACTAAAATAAATAATTACAGATGGCGCCATACTGTAACACGGTTTAGCGAACTCCGACCCAACTTTGCTATTTTGCCGTTTATTTTGAATTTATGTTCACGAAATGTATCCACTATAATTTCTTATAACCGACAAGAACTTGTGAACATCAGATCGTCAGTTACTTACCTACATTCCGGCTTCAACTTCGACTCATCTGCCCTGGGCTCTTTCTGTAATTCTGACCTAATATTCGGGGTATCCAAGAGGAAACGTCGGTGTTACAGAGGCAAGAGAAGGGGAGTCCTGGCGAGATTAAAGTGAATGGGAAAACTGCTCATCTGAAACATGGCTTCCGGACAAGATATGGACTCTCCATTCACTGAGCGGACAGGACAGTGGAGTCAGGGAAATCGAGAGGGGCAGGGGTTTGACTCTTCATCAACAACAAATGGTGTGCTGACTCGAGCGCATTGGAAGTCTCGCCCCATTGTTCACCCGTCTTTGAATACCTGATGGTCAAATGCCGACCCTTCTACCCCCCGAGGGAGTTTTCAGCTGTTATCGTGACTGTTGTAGACGTTCCACGTCAGGGCAAGAAAAATAACAAGCTGGCAGTTAAAGTGGCAATCACTCTCAAATTCATAGACAGAGCTATGGATGCAAGTACTGACGATCCATCACATAAAGTTATGGTTTTAACCATGTTTTGAGGCTACAGCGCATTCGGAAAGTATTCAGACCCCTTCGCTTTTTCCACATTTTGTTACGTTACTGCATTATTCTAAAATTGATTAAATCGTTTTTCCCCCCACACACAATCTAATGACAAAGCAAAACGTTTCTTTAAAAAAAAAATGTTTGCAAATGTATCAACACTTCAATACATAAGTATTCAGACCCTTTACTCAGTACTTTGTTGAAGCACATTTGGCAGCGATTACAGCCTCAAGCCTTCTTGGGTATGGCGCTACAAGCTTGGCACACCTGTATTTGGGGAGTTTCTCCCATTCTTCTCTGCAGATCCTCTCAAGCTCTGTCAGGTTGGATGGGGAACATCGCTGCACAGCTATTTTCAGGTCTCTCTAGAGATGTTTTATCGGGTTCAAGTCCGGGCTTTATTAACTCAATGTTTTCTTCATTAAACATATATATTGTAATGACCTGACTAGTGTAATATTCATATGTGTCACCATACTGAATTGTAATTGGATGCATCATACTGTGCAATGATTGGTTAAGACCACCCAGGTGGTGAGGTCATTCTAAGATGATCATGGCCAGAGACACATGGACATGCACGTTATAGCTAGTTAATAAAGAGCTACGTTTATAAATATCCTGTCGTCCTGCATTTTATTATTTTGTACAAAGCGTACAAAACAAGACAACTAGATCATAAAATAACAACTGTCCAGACAGAGGCTTGAGTTTACGAATGGACGGTTTATTAAACCAACTTTACACAGGCTACTGTTTGGCCGTAGCCCACGCCAAATAAATGAAAGATAACCCACAAGCCAATCGTGACCTTCTCTTGTGAAGCCCAGACGTAAAGAGAGAGAACAAAGGCTAAACCTGGTCTTAACTTCCAATGCTCCATCCCCCTGCCCAACCCCCCTCCACGCCACTCCGCCAACCGCCAGGATGCCCGGCATCAGAACATTCCAGGCATTCCCGTGATTGGCAGATAGCAGGTTGATTGACATGTCGGACCCCGCGAACACTGGGTACTGGTAGGTACAACACGACCATCTACTAGCCTAACACATAACACACAGCAGTCTGTGCGGGTCGCTACAATATATTTTTTTTTACATTGTTTGCAAACTGATATGTGACATGTATTAATGCCAAAATAGCCACTGACTGCCTAGTTGACATACCGGTAAGTGAAATCGAACAGCTGATCGAGCTGTCATGTGACCGAATGCATTCATGGGTCACTACGGGGTGTTTTGGTTCCTGACTCAAAGGGAATACCCTGCCGTCTCCCTCTGAGATGTAATGCCGCATTCAAAACCACTGGGAACACGGAACTGGGAACTCGGAAATCTCCGACTTCCAACTTCAGTGCGTTCTAGACAACTCCGACTGGGGAAAATAGTTTTGAACGGTCATCCAACTCAGGAACTCTGACCTCTTGCTAGCGCTCGGATTTTCCGATCTGAAGATCACTGACGTCACGATTTGAGTTTCCAGTTGTCTTGAAAGCACCATAAAACTCATGGTACCCTCCGTCAGCTCATACTGTATCTGTGTGAAGCTGGATTCAGTGCTCTCGTCTGCATTAAAACCAAATATTGATCCAGGTTGAATGTGAGAGCAGAGATGAGGTGCGCACTGTCTGACGCGCAGAATCTCCGACATGACATGCATCAAGCACACACATCCCATTAGTGGTGGAGAGATTATGTCAGACTAATTTGCAATTGACTGTATCAGCCCCACATTAAAAGCATGTGATGATGAGTTGAGAAGACAATCAGAAATATTGTTAGAATGTTTTTCAATTGACTGCCATAGCCCCAAATAAAAAAAAAGTAAACATCGGCTGTTGATTACATAATTGTTTCCACATGGTTGGTGTCGCGAGAATTTTCAGATATCAAAATGGACTCGTGGGCCAAAAAAGTTAGGGAACCCCTGTGCTATGGTCATATTCATAGAGAATGCAATTTAGATCAAGTCACCAAAAGTGGTAAATTGTTGTATGCATGGAAAGGGTAAACCCTGGGGGTCATCGTAATGCAATGCATCCACATTTAATACAGCGTCACCTTGAATGCATCGTCCAAATGTGCTGTTGATCTCTCTCGTTTCCAATGGGGAAAATGAATGGTAAAATAAGTTGTACGTTTCCTCGCCTGTCTGTTTGTTATTTAACATTTTTTTGTTGATAACTTGCTAGGGTCATTTTAAGATGTCAGTCTTGAAAATTCGTTCAGCCATTTTCCCACACTGACGAAGTGGCCAAGTCACGTCATGTGATCTTCTAGTGGATGAACTGGGAATCAGACGTGAGATCTAATTACATCAGTGAAAAGGTCAGGACTTCAGCTTTCTCCTCACATATATGTATATCATTCCCAGTGGCGGCTGGTGAAAAATATTCTCGGTGGGGCTGTGCCATACTTTTTTTTTCCTGTAACCATCGCGATATATTTTAACACAAACTGCAGGACAGCAGTGCTCAGTGAAACATTCAGTAATTATTTAATGCCAATATTAAAAAGTTGAGGCATTCTTACACAAAAACATATTACACAAACCCAAGCCTTTCATTTGCATTTAAAGTGAACTTTTCACCATTGGTAGTAAACAGGCAACGCAACAGGCATGCTGTCAGAACAGAGTGGAAAGTGGACAATAACATGAAATTATTATAAAGTTTATAGGAAATCTAACACTGTATAAAAGGATGTATATTATAGAAATGGATATCAAGTGGATGAACTCAAACCTTTGACTGGAAGAATAGCATACAGTATTTTATGATCATACTAAATGTGACTAATTGTTAATGTGCTCCAGAACTGCAACAATTAATTGATACAAAACAACATATATACAGTAATATTAGCAAAGACACTATTAAGACTTTCTAGAGTACCATATATAACTGGATTTTTATGCTAAGGTCAACTATATACAAAGAAACATGCGGCCAGAGCTGCTCGTGTGTGTGTGTCTGTCATCTTATTTGTACAGGAATTTTGCCCGTCTGTCCTTCTGAGTGGCAAACCTCTCAATGACCCTTTGATTAAAGTCAGGAATGTCCCTGACAAGTTTCTTCTCCATGGAGAGCATGGCCAGAGCGTTCAGGCGATCCTGTGTCATGCTGTTTCTCAGGAAGGTCTTGATCCTTTTCAGTGTAGAGAAGCACCTTTCTGACTCAGCAGTTGTCATGGGTGTGGTGATGAGGATCTTGAGGAGGCTGGCAGTCTCTGTGAAAGTGCTCTGAAGGTTGTTCTCCATGAAGAACTGGTACAGGGGCACTGCACCACTACAAGCCTTGAACTCACTGTTCTCATAGATGAGGGACAGTTCGGGTTTTGAGCTTGGCCTTGTTCAACATGGGGTACGCCTCCACGGTTGTTTCAAGCGCTGTATCGGGGAACTTCACACTGTGTTGTGGGAACAACTCTCCGTGCAATAGTGTTGCGCTGATGAGGTGCTGGGTGAAGGAGAACCTCTCTTTGGCATGACTCAGGATGGTATCACATACCTGTAAAAGATACATCATCAGCTTTAATTTGCAATTAAGCTTATTTTGATGCAAGTGATCCTGACTGACACATGCCTATGTCCAACTCAAGTATATGATTACCAAGGTGCTGATTGTTCAGGGTTTTGGCTACATACTACCAGGCCTGAAAAAAGTTCTAGGGGGAAACACTGACAATTACATCACAACTTACCTCTATAGCCAACCTCTGTTGTTCTCCTGGTCCCAGCATCCTCCGTCGCTTGATGGGCTGTTGCTGCTCGTCAGATGCGCTGTCCCCACACAAAGAGGGAATTGAGGCCCTGGGTCAAAAAATAAAGTTTAATTTGATAACTTGCAATCAGACTTCTTAACTCACTGTAATTCCCCCTCAACACACAACCAGTGACTTTTATATATATATATATATATATATATATATATATATATATATATATATAGACAGACAGACAGACAGATAGTGTGTATATACACACAAACTATGTCTAGTAACTGCTTTTAACCTGTGATGTACATAATTAACTGATGTTATTACGTTTTAAAGCCTTTTTCTATTACATTTGTGAGAGGGATGCAACATCATTTTGTTCTGCTGTGCACTTAGCAATAAAGTTAATCTTCAATAACAACTAGGCCTCTTCTAGAAATTGACCTGGTGGACACCTGAATAATTATTACAAACTGTGTAGTACTTTTCTGCATTATTATCAACGTCTGATTGTGTCTTCTCTTTCCTTTTAAAATACTAAAACAAATATAATTGTGACGGCTCTATGATAATCACTCACTTTGATGACCAGACACATTTAGGCTTTTAAACTGTTGTAAGTGAACTATTCATCTTTCTAACAACATCTTTATCAGCCAATAGTAAATATAGTTATTTACCTGATTGTTAGCATGCTGTCTGTGAACCTCTGGACAAGTGCTTTAATGAAGACAGGGTCGATGTTCCTCTTCTGCAGCTGGCTGAAAAGCATGTCCACATTTGGCATGATCTTGTGGAACAGTGCCAGGAAAAACAGAAAGCCTCGTCTTCGAGCATCCTCACAAAGCCCCCGCCTCTCTGACAGTCGGGGCATCAAAGTTCCCAGAGTCTCTGATGGTCTGGAAACACGTTAGGAGGTCATCCCTGTACTCGTACACAGTGTTTACAGCGCGACTGTGGAAGTTCCACCGTGTTGTAGAGGCTCTGGGAGTCTATGCGTAACCACTTGGCCAAGCACGGTGGTTCGCTTGGGAGACCTGGAGAAGAAAGCAGAAAATCCTGCAAGGTCGGAAAAGAAAGTGCCGATCCTGGGGATGCGTGAAGTAGCCTGCTGCATGATGAGGTTCAGCTGATGTGCATAGCAGTGGACGTAGTGCGCATTTTGTACACATCCACTATTTTACGCTGCACTCCGCCAGTGGCTCCCCTCATCACACTTGCTCCGTCGTAAGCCTGGGCAATAAGTTTGGCCTTTTGTCCATGTGAGAGTATGGTGCTGAGCCTCTCCAGCAGCGCTGTAGCGATGGTGTCGGCGGTTGCGTTCTCGATCAAAATGAACTCGAAAAACGCTCTTGGACGTTACTTTTTAGCATCGATGTAGCGTATCACAAGCACCAACTGGCAGTGGGTGGAAAGCGTCAGTCGTCTCGTCAGCTTGAATGGCGATAAAATCAGCACTCTTTACTTCCTCCAGGATGTAATCCTTAAGCACTGACAGCATAAAGTCCAACAGCTCGTTCTGTATCGTCTTTGACGTGCCCTTAAAAACGGTAGCTGTCTTCAGGTGCTCCTCCAGCACACTGTCGAGGGAGGCAACAAAATCCACTAAGCCCCGGAAAATGCCGGGGTTGTCCGAGGAGTCAGTCTCCTCGTGCCCACGCAAGGCCAACTCAAAAGCCCCACAGAACTTCACACAATCGATAATTTTGGATAGAATGTGCCTGTTTTTATCCACCTCCTCATTGTGTTTCCTCACCGCAATCCTGTGGCCGTCATCCAGCTGCGTAGCAATGTTCACCCTTCCTAATACAGCTAGCTTTACAGAGTTGTCCATGTGTGCCCTGGTGTTCTCATGTTTCTTTACCTTCTCTGACAGGTGCTTCATATCCCTCACTCCGGTACCTGTCCATGCTGAATCTGACCCCGTGTTTAAAAAGCAAGCACGGAAAGCAAAATAAAGCATTAGCATCAGTGCACCCAGCTAGCCAAGCCTTCCTGGTGTACCAGCTACGGGAGAAGCCGCGCATATACTGCTTCCTTTCTCGCTAGCCTGCTGTCTGATTGAGAGGTCAGGGTTGATCTGGGCCCAGCTCTTTCACCCGAACTTTCTCTGACAAAGTTCTCCTCTCAAACGGATCTTGGAGGAGAGATTTCACCGAGTTAGGGTTGGGTCTTGGAGGAGTAACGTTTGCGCTCGCCATTGTCGTCTAGTAAAAATGGCGCCACTGGAGCCCGGGTCCTTATTTTATCAGGGGAGCTTGGGGCGATAAAATAATCGCCCTCCTTGGATTCGATTTAAGATCTTTGATTGGCTACATTTTATGTCATACATTCATATCTTAAATTAGCAATTGGCTTAACTGCTACGTAGACCCGCCTCCTCGGAGCACTTTCTGTATCGCCCAGAGCTGACGAGGCGTTTTGACAGGCAGAGGAAAGGTTGCGAATATGATTTTCTATCATATCTTACACATATTACTGTGTGCATTCCATATTTCAAACACACAAATATTGACATACTGATGTTTTTATTATTATTATTATTATTTTTATTTATTTTTTTATTTTATTTTTAAAAATAATTTTATTTAAGGGGGCGGCGCCCTAGCGCCCTCTATCGGCCAGCCGCCACTGATCATTCCTGTCAGACGAAAAATGAAGGCATGCCCTGCGCTTTTAAAATGGCTGTGTTCCTATGGGAATTTGTGCATGTTTTGAGCGCCACCATTAGGTGCAAGATATGACAATTTTATTTTCGATTTTATTTGATCTCTTAATAATGGTAATTGGTGACATATTATATTTCAAACCTAGACTTTCAAATATCTTATTCCCCAACATGGGGACCACCAAACATTTTCTGTGTGGTACATCACTGAGTAGCATTCTTCATATTTTCAAGCATTGTCAGAAGGGAACCGATGTGGATGTGGTGGAGGAGTCAGGCGCAGGATACAGAGGTTCAGTCCAATAGAGTTTAATAAACAAAAGTAGACTGTTCAAAATACCACGACCTCGACAAAACAAGAGGGCGAGGGAGAATTACGCAAAACACGCGTAAACACTAAACATCAAACAAACAGAGTGAAAAAAACACGTAGCTCGAAACAGCATGACAGTGAAACAACAACACACAATCATACTAAGCCAAAACACGGAACTTATAAGACAGGTGATTAACACACAATTGGACACAGGTGTGACAGACAGACAAAAGCAAACACACACAGAAACAAAGATCGGTGGCAGCTAGTACTCCGGGGACGGCGACCGCCGACGCCTGCTCGTACCAGGAGGGGGAGCAGCCTCGGCAGAATCCGTGACAGTACCCCCCCCTTGACGCGCGGCTCCAGCCGTGCGCCGACCCCGGCCTCGGGGACGGCCAGGAGGACGCGGACCCGGGCGCGTGGGATGCCCACGGTGGAACTCAGTCAGGAGGGATGGATCGAGGATGTCCCTCCTGGGCACCCATCACCGTTCCTCCGGACCGACCTCCCACTCCACGAGATACTGGAGACCACTCATCCGGGCGCCTCGAGTCCAAGATGGTCCGGACTCTGTACGCCGGGCCCCTCGATGTCCAAAGGGGGCGGAGGGGTCTCTCCTATCTCATCCTCTTGGAGTGGACCAGCTACCACCGGCCTGAGAAGAGACACATGGAACGAGGGGTTAATATTTTTGTACTCTTAGGCAGTTGTAACCTGTAACACACCTCGTTCAATCTTCTCAGGACTTTGAAGGGCCCACAAACCGCCGACCCAGCTTCCGGCAGGGCAGGCGGAGGGGCAGGGCCTTCGGAGTCGAGAGCCAGACCCGATCTCCCGGTGCGTACACCGGTCCCTCACTGCGGTGGCGATCGGGCGCTCGCTTTTGTTGACGGATGGCACGCTGCAGATGGACATGGGCAGCGTCCCACGTCTCCTCCGAGCGCCCGAATCCACTCGTCCACCGCAGGAGCCTCGATCTGGCTCTCGTGCCATGGTGCCAGGACCGGCTGATAACCTAAGACACACTGGAAAGGTGTTAAATTGGTGGAGGAGTGGCGGAGAGAGTTCTGGGCTATCTCTGCCCAGGGAGGAACCTCGACCACTCCTCCGGCCGGTCCCGGCAATAGGACCTCAAAAACCTACCCACATCCTGGTTGACACGTTCCACCTGCCCATTGCTCTCTGGATGGTACCCCGAGGTAAGGCTCACCGAGACCCCCAACCGTTCCATAAACGCCCCCAAACTCTGGAGGTGAACTGGGGACCTCGGTCAGACACTATATCCTCGAACCCCATAGTGCCGGAACACATGGGTGAACAGGGCCTCAGCGGTTTGTAGGGCAGAAATGAGACCCGGCATAGGAAGGAGACGACAGGCCTTAGAGAAAACCGATCCACAACGACCAAATGGTGGTATTCCCCCTGGGAGGGGGTAGATCGTAACGGAAATCTACCGAGAGGTGGGACCATGGTCGTTGTGGAACGGGCAGGGGACTGTAGCTTACCCCTGGGCAAATGTCTAGGCGCCTTACACTGGGCACACACCGAGCAGGAGGAGACATAAACCCTCACATCCCTAGCTAACGTTGGCCACCAGTATTTCATGCTAAGACAGTGCACGGTCCGGCCAATACCTGGATGTCCAGAGGAGGGTGATGTATGAGCCCAATAAATAAGTCGATCACGAACCTCGAGCGGAAGACGTCCGCCCCACAGGACACTCGGGGGAGTAGGGTCGGTACGCAGTGCCCGGCCGATTTCCGCATCGACCTCCCAAACTACCGGAGCCACCAAACAAGACTCCGGCAATATGGAAGTAGGCTCGTTGGACCTCTCCTCTGTGTCATACCGCCGGGACAGGGCGTCTGCCTTAGCATTCTGGGACCCTGGGATGTATGTGATCTTGAAAACAAACCGGGTTAGGAACATGTTCCACCTAGCCTGACGAGGGTTCAATCTCCTAGCTGCCCGGATGTACTCCAGGTTACGGTGATCAGTCAGAATGAGGAAAGGGTGTTGAGCCCCCCTCAAGCCAATGCCTCCACACCTTTAGAGCCTGGACTACGGCTAACAGCTCCCTGTCCCCAACGTCATAGTTGCGCTCCGCCGAGCTGAGCTTCTTAGAGTAGAAAGCACAGGGGCGGAGTTTAGGTGGCGCGCCTGGACCGTTGTGACAGGACTGCCCCAATACCGGTCTCCGACGCGTCCACCTCTACTTGGAAGGGTAAAGAGGGATCCGGGTGCGCCAGCACAGGAGCCGAGGTGAACAGGTTCTTAAGTTTAACAAATGCCCTGTCCGCCTCAGCCGACCACTGCAAACGAACCGGACCCCCCTTTAGTAGAGATGTAATGGGAGCTGCAACCTGTCCAAAACCCCGAATAAACCTCCGGTAGTAATTAGCAAAACCCAAGAACCGCTGCACCTCTTTTACAGTAGTTGGAGTTTGCCAATTACGCACGGCCGATACCCGGTCTACCTCTATCTCCACACCAGACGCGGACAACCGATAACCCAAAAAGGAGACGGACTCCTGGAAGAACAGGCATTTCTCTGCCTTGACATACAAGTCATGCTCCAACAGTCTTCTCAACACTCGGCGCACCTGGGCTACATGCTCGGCTCGTGTAGCAGAGTACACTAGGATGTCGTCGATGTAAACTACTACACCCTGCCCATGCATGTCCCGGAAAATCTCGTCAACAAAGGATTGGAAGACTGAAGGAGCATTCATTAACCCGTATGGCATGACGGAGATACTCGTAATGACCCGAGGTTGTGCTAAATGCTGTCTTCCATTCATCCCCCCCTCCTAATGCGCACCAGATTATACGCGCTCCTGAGATCTAACTTTGTGAAGAAGCGCCGCCGCGTAATGACTCCGTCATCGTCGCAATCAGTGGAAGTGGGTAGCTGTATTTAACTGTGATCTGATTGAGACTACGGTAGTCAATACACGGGCGCAATCCCCATCCTTCTTCTTCACAAAGAAGAAACTCGAGGAGACCGGGAAGTAGAAGGCCGTATGTATCCCTGTGCCAAGGACTCGGCTATGTATCGTCTCCATAGCCGCTGTCTCCTCTTGAGACAGGGGATACACATGACTCGTGGCAGAGCCGCTCCTGTTTGGAGATTTATCGCACAGTCCCCCTGTCTATGAGGAGGTAGCCGTGCTGCTCTCGATTTACTAAACGCCAGTGCTAAATCCTCATACTCAGGGGGAATGCGCGAGTGCGGGCACTTGGTTCGGACTCTCTACCGAGGTCGCCCCTAAGGAAACACCTAGACATCTCCCTACACACTGGGAAGACCACTCCATAAGAGCCCTCTGTTGCCACGCTATGGTAGGATCATGGGTGCTTAACCAGGGAAGTCCCAACACCACAGGGTACGCGAGAGAGTCAATCAGATAAAACTGAATGATCTCCTCGTGACCCCCTGCGTTGTCATCGTCAGTGGTGTTGTGACCTCCTGATCAGACCCGACCCCAACGGCCGGCTGTCTAAGGCGTGGACAGGAAATGGAGTTTCTACCGGCCAAGGGGGAATCCTTAACCTACTACAAAATGCCCGATCAATAAAGTTCCCAGCAGCGCCTGAATCTACTAGCGCCTTATGCTGGGAATGAGGTGCCACCTGTGGAAATCTCACAGGAATACTCATGTGACCAACAGAAAGCTCTGGGTAAGTGGGGGCGCCTGCTCACCTGAAATGACTCCCCAGTGCGTGGCCTGTTGTCACCTCTCCCAAGAGACCCTCCCCAGCACCTGGCCGCGGTGTGCCCTCCACGACCGCAGGTGGTGCAGGGGATGGCTCCCCTCGGGTTCCCTCTCCTCCTCTCTCTAGCGCCAGCACCCCCGATCTCCATAGGAATCGGATCGGAGGTGCTGGAGGGCGGAATGGACGACCCCACTCGGGGACGTCCGCGGGTAGCCAGCAGGGTGTCTAGACGGATGGAAATGTCCACCAACTGGTCGAACGACAGGTTGGTGTCCCTGCAGGCCAGCTCACGACGAACGTCCTCTCGTAGGCTACACCGGTAGTGGTCGGTGAGGGCCTCTCATTCCACCCCGCATCCGCTGCTAGTGTCGGAACTCCAGTGCGAACTCCTGTGCGCTCCTCTTCTCCTGTCGGAGGTGGAACAGACGCTCTCCCGCCGCTTTCCCCTCAGGTGGATGATCAGACAGCCCTGAAGCGGGCGGGAGAACTCCGCGTAGGTGATGGTTGCGGCGTCTATTCCCTCCATTCGGCGTTGGCCCGACTCCAACGCCTTGCCGGATAGACAGGAGATGAGGGCGGAGACGCTCGTATCCCGAGGGCGCCGGGTGTATGGTGGCCAGGTAAAGTTCCACCTGCAGGAGAAATCCCTGACACCCGGCTGCAGAACCGTCATATGCCCTCGGGAGCGAGAGCCGAATGCCACTGGGTTCCGGTGCTGAGAGAGGAGGACTGGCCGTTGGTGATGGGATGTTGTGAGAGTGCGTGGGCACCTCTCTATTCACCAACCGGCGCAGAGTGTTGGACACTCCTCCATGGCGGCCCCAATTTGCCGGATCATGGTGTCCTGGTAGTTGATCCGGTATTCCAGGGATTCGGGTGCCGCCGCTGTTCCTGCTGACTCCATGTTGGTGTGTTGTTCTGTCAGAAGGGAACCGATGTGGATGTGGTGGAGGAGTCAGGCGCAGGATACAGAGGTTCAGTCCAATAGAGTTTAATAAACAAAAGTAGACTGTTCAAAATACACGACCTCGACAAAACAAGAGGCGAGGGAGAATTACGCAAACACGCGGTAAACACTAAACATCAAACAAACAGAGTGAAAAAAACACGTAGCTCGAAACAGCATGACAGTGAAACAACAACACACAATCATACTAAGCAAAACACGGAACTTATAAGACAGGTGATTAACACACAATTGGACACAGGTGTGACAGACAGACAAAAGCAAACACACACAGAAACAAAGATCGGTGGCAGCTAGTACTCCGGGGACGGCGACCGCGACGCCTGCCCTTTCGTACCAGGAGGGGGAGCAGCCTCGGCAGAATCCGTGACAAGCATGGTGTACCTGTGCTTGTCAGCGGCAAGGACTAGGAGGTTTTTTAGGATAAAAATAAATGGAATAGAGCTAAGCACAGCCAAAATCCTAGAGGAAAACCTGGTTCAGTCTGCTTTCCAACAGACACTGGGAGACAAATTCACCTTTCAGCAGGACAATAACCTAAATCACAAGGCCAAATATACACTGGAGTTGCTTACCAAGATGACATTGAAGTGGCTTAGTTACAGTTTTGACTTTAATCGGCTTGAAAATCTATGACAAGACTTGAAAATGGCTGTCTAGCAAAGATCAACAACCAAACTGACAGCTTGAAGAAATTTTAAAAGAATAATGTGCAAATATTGTACAATCCAGGTGTGATAAACTCTTAGAGATTTACCCAGAAAGACTCACAGCTGTAATAGCTGCCAAAGGTGATTCTAACATGTTTTGCCTCAGGGGTGTGAATACTTACTGTATATAAATGAGATATTTCTTTATTTTATTTTCAATTAAATTGTCAACATTTCTAAAAACATGTTTTCACTTTGTCATTATGGGGTATTGAGTGTAGAATAAAAAAAACTATTTAATCCATTTTAAGTTCAGGCTGTAACGCAACAAAATGTGGAATATGTCCAGGGGTATAAATACTTTCTGAAGGCCCTGTATATTACTTGGTGAGACAGAGAAATGCAGCTCATCTTTAAAGTAAGGTTATATCAGTCAGCAGTGAATCTTTATAATGAGGACAGATTTAAATGGGTCAAATTAAGAGCTACAGACTCAATAATGAATAGAAAACACACACACTGATGTTGGTTTGGGTCAACGGTGTTAGTTCAGAGTTTGGAAGTGTGTGTGTGTGTGTTGTGTGTGTGTGTTGTGTGTTTTTGTGTCTGTCTGTTTGTGTTTTATCTCCTGTGACCTTATTGTTTGAATGTTAAATGACGAGACAGGCATTGATGCGAGTAACCAGTCTTGTTCAGTTTATTGCAATACATCCGGGTATCTCAAGTACACCGGTAAAACACTGGAGTTGCAGTAATTAACATTTACCAACAGATGGCAACATTGTGCCGTCTTCCACCCATAACACGTATCATGGTCTGCTGCTCTGCTGTCAACTTAGTGTGCACCTTACCCTGGTGTCCAGAGGTCATTCAGTGCACCTTGACCTGGTGTCCAGAGGTCATTCAGTGCACCTTGCCCTGGTGTCCAGAGGTCATTCAGTGCACCTTGCCCTGGTGTCCAGAGGTCATTCAGTGCACCTTGCCCTGGTGTCCAGAGGTCATTCAGTGCACCTTGCCCTGGTGTCCAGAGGTCATTCAGTGCACCTTGCCCTGGTGTCCAGAGGTCATTCAGTGCACCTTGCCCCGGTGTCCAGAGGTCATTCAGTACACCTTGCTCTGGTGTCTAGAGGTCATTCAGTGCACCTTGCCCTGGTGTCCAGGAGGTCATTCAGTGCACCTTGCCCTGGTTTCCAGAGGTCATTCAGTGCACCTTGCCCTGGTGTCCAGAGGTCATTCAGTGCACCTTGCCCTGGTGTCAGGTCATTAGTGCACCTTGCCCTGGTGTCCAGAGGTCATTCAGTGCACCTTGCCCTGGCGTCCAGAGGTCATTCAGTGCACCTTGCCTGGTCTCCAGAGGTCATTCAGTGCACATTGCCCTGGTGTCCAGAGGTCATTCAGTGCACCTTGCTCTGGTGTCCAGAGGTCATTCAGTGCACATTGCCCTAGTGTCCAGAGGTCATTCAGTTCACCTTGTCCTAGTGTCCAGAGGTAATTCAGTGTACCTTGCCCTGGTGTCCAGAGGTCATTCAGTGCACCTTGTCCTAGTGTCCAGAGGTAATTCAGTGTACCTTGCCCTGGTGTCCAGAGGTTTCAGTTCACCTTGTCCCAGTGTCCAGAGGTAATTCAGTGTACCTTTGTTCCCTGGTGCCGAGGGTCATTCAGTGAGCTGGTTTGCATCCCCCTCCTATTTCTGACATGTTCTTGTCTGCTACTGTCCCAAAAACGTCCTCTATCGCTTTAGCCTCCCACCTCACTCTACCAGATGGAGGTTAGGTAAGGTGCCAGTCTGTCCACCAGATGGAGGTTAGGTAAGGTGCCAGTCTGTCCACCAGATGGAGGTTAGGTAAGGTGCCAGTCTGTCTACCAGATGGAGGTTTGGTAAGGTGCCAGTCTGTCCACCAGATGGAGGTTAGGTAAGGTGCCAGTCTGTCTACCAGATGGAGGTTTGGTAAGGTGCCAGTCTGTCCACCAGATGGAGGTTGGTAAGGTGCCAGTCTGTCCACCAGATGGAGGATTGGGTAAGGTGCCAGTCTGTCCACCAGATGGAGGTTAGGTAAGGTGCCAGTCTGTCCACCAGATGGAGGTTAGGTAAGGTGCTGGGTCTGTCCACCAGATGGAGATTAGGTAAGGTGCCAGTCTGTCCACCAGATGGAGGTTAGGTAAGGTGCGGTCTGTCTACCAGATGGAGGTTAGGTAAGGTGCCAGTCTGTCCACCAGATGGATGGTTAGGTAAGGTGCCAGTCTGTCCACCAGATGGAGGTTAGGTAAGGTTTTCAGTCTGTCTTCCAGATTGAGGTTTGTTAAGGTGCCAGTCTGTCTACCAGATGGAGGTTAGGTAGAGGTTGCCAGTCTGTCTACCAGATTGAGGTTAGGTAATGTGCCAGTCTGTCCACCAGATGGAGGTTAGGTAAGGTGCCAGTCTGTCCACCAGATGGAGGTTAGGTAAGGTGCCAGTCTGTCTACCAGATGGAGGTTAGGTAAGGTGCCAGTCTGTCTACCAGATTGAGGTTAGGTAAGGTGCCAGTCTGTCCACCAGATGGAGGTTAGTAAGGTGCCAGTCTGTCCACCAGATGGAGGTTAGGTAAGGTGCCAGTCTGTCCACCAGATGGAGGTTAGGTAAGGTGCCAGTCTGTCTACCAGATTGAGGTTAGGTAAGGTGCCAGTCTGTCTACCAGATGGAGGTTAGGTAAGGTGCCAGTCTGTCTACCAGATTGAGGTTAGGTAAGGTGCCAGTCTGTCTACCAGATGGAGGTTAGGTAAGGTGCCAGTCTGTCTACCAGATTGAGGTTAGGTAAGGTGCCAGTCTGTCCACCAGATGGAGGTTAGGTAAGGTGCCAGTCTGTCCACCAGATGGAGGTTAGGTAAGGTGCCAGTCTGTCTACCAGATGGAGGTTAGGTAAGGTGCCAGTCTGTCTACCAGATTGAGGTTAGGTAAGGTGCCAGTCTGTCTACCAGATGGAGGTTAGGTAAGGTGCCAATCTGTCTACCAGATGGAGGTTAGATAAGGTGCCAGTCTGTCCACCTTCACATGTTTTGTTAATGTGCCAGTCTGTCCAGAAGATGGAGGTTAGGTAAGGTGCCAGTCTGTCTACCAGATGGAGGTTAGGTAAGGTGCCAGTCTGTCTACCAGATGGAGGTTAGGTAAGGTGCCAGTCTGTCTACCAGATGGAGGTTTGGTAAGGTGCCAGTCTGTCCACCAGAGGGAGGTTTGGTAAGGTGACTGTCTGTGGAGTGATTGCCTTTGGCTGGCCCCTGTTTCCATTAGACCATACAGATGCTCATGACTCCTGTGGCTCCCGTAGAACTTCACTGTGGAGAGGGTGTGGCTATATCTATGCTAGTTATTTGGCCTGTAGAGTCTCGTGACAGCCTTAACAGCTATTTGGCCTGTAGAGTCTCAGCCTTAACAGCTATTTGGCCTGTAGAGTCTCAGCCTTAACAGCTATTTGGACGGATGCTCTGATGATGGTGTAGGGGTGTGGTTTGTGTTTTAGTATGGACTGGGTGGCCAAATCCTGCTACTACTTTGTATTACTTCTCAATGACAAAGATGTCTGATTTGATTGAGGACTTTTAAGGGTAAAATACTTCAATGGGATTTAAGTATGAGATGGACTTTGTTGAGATTTGACACAGGTCTGGATCAGTAACTTTTTGGCTTACTCTCATCATGCCTCCCCCTTTATGTCCCTTCTATAGAATTCTGGCTCCATATCAGGGGTTCCCATATCAGGGGTTCCCATCTTGAGGGGTTCCCATCTTCAGGGGTTCCCATCATCAGGGGTTCCCATATCAGGGGTTCCCATCTTCAGGGGTTCCCATCTTCAGGGGTTCCCATCTCAGGGGTTCCCATCATCAGGGGTTCCCATCTTCAGGGGTTCCCATCTTCAGGGGTAAGGACCGAGATCTCCTCCTGTTTTGCATTAGTATGATATTACATATTGTGTGTGTTAAATGATTGACAGGACTGTTTTTGTGATGACTGCACTAATTGGAGTAAATCAATGTGGCTTTGACAGTAATGACCGACTGAGGTTAGTGTGTGTTAGTGTGTGTTAGTGTGTGTTAGTGTGTGTTAGTGTGTGTTAGTGTGTGTTAGTGTGTGTTAGTGTGTGTTAGTGTGTGTGGGGTAATGACTGAACTCCATTGTTGTTGTTTGTGATGTCACAGTGTCTCAGGGACCAGTCTGCTGCTCTGCTTGGTCAGATGGACAGGCTAAAAACACATAAGACCTCTTCAATCAGTTCCCCTCATAATGTCTTCTCTCCTTACCTAGTGAGACTGATAATGATATTCATTCATATCCTTTTATTCATAGATCCATGTGACTGAAAGGTGGTTGTGATGTGTATGTCAACGTTCATCCTTAGAGACTTTCCATGTATCTGTCAGTTGGTTGTAATGGAATTGAGAGGGCCTTTGACTTTGGCAATGTTTGGGATCCTGCCAGAATATATCTGCCCTCAGGATGTGACCTGCTGGTGTAACAAGGCTGTGACCTGCTGGTGTAACAAGGCTGTGACCTGCTGGTGTAACAAGGCTGTGACCTGCTGGTGTAACAAGGCTGTGACCTGCTGGTGTAACAAGGCTGTGACCTGCTGGTGTAACAAGGCTGTGATCTGCTGGTGTAACAAGGCTGTGACCTGCTGGTGTAACAAGGCTGTGACCTGCTGGTGTAACAAGGCTGTGACCTACTGGTGTAACAAGGCTGTGACCTGCTGGTGTAACACTAGTGCAACTTGTATGGGTTCATGGTTAGGTGTTGCTATGGGTTCATGGTTAGGTGTGGCTATGGGTTCATGGTTAGGTGTTGCTATGGGTTCATGGTTAGGTGTGGCTATGGGTTCATGGTTAGGTGTTGCTATGGGTTCATGGTTAGGTGTTGCTATGGGTTCATGGTTAGGTGTTGCTATGGGTTCATGGGTAGGTGTTGCTATGGGTTCATGGTTAGATGTTGCTATGGATTCATGGTACAGTGTTGCTATGGGTTCATGGTTAGGTGTTGCTATGGGTTCATGTTTTGGTGTGGCTATGGGTTCATGGTTAGGTGTTGTTATGGGTTCATGGTTAGGTGTGGCTATGTGTTCATGGTTAGGTATTGCTATGGGTTCATGGTTAGGTGTTGCTATGGGTTCATGGGTAGGTGTGGCTATGGGTTCATGGTTAGGTGTTGCTATGGGTTCATGGTTAGGTGTGGCTATGGTATAGTTGGTTGGTATGGTTGGGCATGTGCCCTAGCACACTCTCTCTCTCTGGAACAGGAAGTGCTGGTTTAGGTTGTCATTGTGTCACTCAGAAACACAGTCACTGGAATGTAATGTTGATAAACATAGTCAACACATAACTAAGGGCATTTTCAGAGATGTCCCCAGATCTCCCTCTATCCATCTCATAGAAATGTAATCTAGATTAGATAGAATCTATTAGTGTGGTCCGACTCCTTCTCCTTTAAAGCCGGCCCTGTTTCTGTTTCTGTTTAATGATATGGAACTGGTTGCTTCCTGCTGAGAAACACAGGGGTCAAGGTAAGATAGCTTTAAAAATAAGTGATTAAGAATATTGTCCTATTCTTTCTAAATAGTGTAAGCGACAATACAATGACACTCACCCCGTGCTCTCTCTCTCTCTCTCTCTCTCTCTCTCTCTCTCTCTCTCTCTCTCTCTCTCTCTCTCTCTCTCTCTCTCTCTCCTCTCTCTCTCTCTCTCTCTATCAATTCAATTCAATTCATTTCAAACTGCTTTATTGGCATGAAAAACATTGCGTCAATATTGCCAAAGCAACAATTTATACAATATACATTGTAATAAAATAATAAAGAATAACAAATAATTAAAAAAATTGTAGTAAATAATAATAAATAATTAACAACAATAAAATGGTAACAGTCAATAGTAGAAATATAATACATATACACATCTAAATATGGAAAATGAAACTATAACTAACTTATAACTAAATAACTGTCATCCCTCACCATTATATCAGTACTACAACTACCATCATCATTACTACTACTACTACCACCACCATCATTAAACTGCCATCATTACCATCACCACCCATACCACTACTATTTGGAATGATAAACAACAATAATAATGGTAATAACAATAATAATAAGTACGTTACTATTTACTATGCAGATGTTATTATTCAGTGTCCCTCAGGCTATGGCAGGCAAATACATATTTGGCTGCAAGAGGAGCCATTGCTCCTTCACCCATGAGTATATTTAGTTTTTCCTCTGGGTTTAATAAGTTAACATTTGGAATAAATGTATTAATTTCTGTGAATAATGAATCTCTTTGTGAGGAATATTTATCACAGTAAAGGAGAAAGTGCATCTCTGTTTCTACCTCCCCTGTTGTGCAGTGACCACATATACGCTCCTCTTTGGGTAGCCATGTCTTTTTATGTCTGCCGGTTTCTATTGCCAATTGGTGGTCACTCAGCCTGTATTTGGTAAGGATCTGTCTCTGCTTGTTATCTCTGATGAAGTAGAGATAATCATCCAATTCATATTCTCTGTCCAGAGCCAGATAGCAATTTAGTCGGCTTTGGGATTTTGTTTCGTTTTTCCATTGTTGTAAATATGAATCCTTTGATTGGTTCATGATTTTGTTCATTGGAATTCTTTATTTTGAAGCAGTGCTTGTGTCAGCTTGGTTGGTTAGGTCCAACACCAGCTGACTGAGAGGGCTCGTTTCTGGGCTCAGCTCTTGGGTTCGAAGTGCTTTAAATTGCAGACTTGAATTTGGACTTGAATTTAGATGTAGCCAAAATTGTAATGATCTTTTCTGTATTTTCATTACTACTGGAAAGCGGTCCAATTCTGCCCTACATGCATTAGTTGGTGTATTTCTCTGGACTTGTAGAAATTTCCGACAGAATTCTGCATGTAGGGCTTCAATTGGATGTTTGTCCCATATTTTAAAGTCCAGTTTATTGAGTGGCCCCCAAACCTCACTTCCGTAAAGAGCTATTGGTAGGATTACACTGTCAAATACTTTGGTCCAAATTCTAATTGGGATGTTGATTTTGAATAATTTCATTTTTATTGCATACAATGCTCTGCAGGCTTTTTCTTTGAGTGCATTCACTGTGTCACGCCCTGGCTCTGGGGACTCTTAAATGTTGAGCCAGGGTGTGTAGTTTCTATGTTGTGTTTTTCTATGTTTAGTTTCTAGATCGTTTAGATCTATGTTGGCCAGGGTGGTTCCCAATCAGAGGCAGCTGTAGCTATTTGTCTCTGATTGGGGACCATACTTAGGTAGCCTGTTGGCACTAGTGGGTTGTGGGATCTTGTTTCCGTAAAGGTTTGTTGTGTGTAACCTTAGGACTTCACGTATCGTTTGTTTGTTGTTTTGTCGTGTTTGCACAGTTATAATAAACATGTACGCTTATCACGCTGCGCCTTGGTTCGACCAATCTTTAAACGATCGTGACACACTGCCATATTAAAGTTTCCCGATGCAGATATGGTCAGACCAAGGTATGTGTAATTATTAGTGTGTTCAATTATGGTGTTGTTCAGGGTGAATTTATATTTGTGTTTTTTTTGGAAAATCATGATTTTAGTTTTTTGTAAATTTACTGCCAGGGCCCAATTATGGCAATATTGCTCTAGAATGTTAAGGTTCTGTTGAAGACCTTCTTTGGTTGGTGATAGAAGTACCAAGTCATCAGCATAGAGCAGGTATTTTACCTCTGTGTCAAATAGTGTGAGTCCTGGGGCTGGAGAATGTCTGCTAATTCATTGATATAAATGTTGAAAAGATTTGGACTCAAACTGCAGCCTTGTCTCACACCTCGACGTTGTGAAAATAATTATGTTCTTTGGTTTTTGATTTTTATTGCACACTTGTTTTCTGTGTACATACATTTTATTAAGTCATACACCTTACCACCAAGCCCACTTTGGAGAATTTTGTAGTATACCCTTCATGCCAAATAGAATCAAATGCTTTTTTAAAGTCAATAAAGCAAGCAAAGATTTTGCCCTCTTTTTTTTGGTGGAGCGTGTTTATTAATTAGTGTGTGTAAGGTGTATATATGGTCAGTAGTGCGATGGTTAGGGGAGAAAGCCAATTTGACATTTACTTATTAGATTTTTCTCTTGAAGAAAGGTTTGAATTCTTGAATTCAAAATGCTACAGAAAACCTTTCCCAAGTTGCTGTTTACGTAAATTCCCTGTAATTATTGGGGTCTGATTTGTCTCCACTTTTGTGGATAGGGGAGATGAGCCCCTGGTTCCAGACATCAGGGAAGCAGCCAGAAGTTAAAACTATGTTGAACAATTTAAGCACAGCATTTGGCACCTCAGGCATTTCATTTCTGATGTTATCTAGACCACAAGCCTTCTTTGATTTTATAGATTTTAGCTTTTCATTTAGTTATTGTTGGGTTATTGGATAATCTAATGGATTTTGGTTGTTTTTAATGACCGATTCAAGGAAGTTCAATTTTTCTTGAATTTTCTAATTGGTTCTGTTGTAAGTCTTTTTGTGGGATGTTTTTGTATAGATTATCAAAATAATTTTTCCAAATTCCTTCATCTTGTATGGCTAATTCTTGTGGCTTTGTCATGCTTAAATTGTTCCACATGGTTAGGTGTGGCTATGGAGCCCCTGAGACCGAGGGTGATTGACCGTCATCTTGAACTTCTTCCATTTTCTAACAATTGCGCCAACAGTTGTTGCCTTCTCACAAAGCTGCTTGCCTATTGTCCTGTAGCCCATCCCAGTCTTGTGCAGGTCTACAATTTTATCCCTGATGTCCTTACACAGCTCTCTGGTTTTGGCCATTGTGGAGAGGTTGTAGTCTGTTTGATTGAGTGTGTGGACAGGTGTCTTTTATACAGGTAACGAGTTCAAACAGGTGCAGTTAATACAGGTAATGAGTGGAGAACAGGAGGGCTTCTTAAAGAAAAACTGTCTGTGAGAGCCGAATTCTTACTGGTTGGTAGGGTGATCAAATACTTATGTCATGCAATAAAATGCTAATTAATTACTTAAAATCATACAATGTGATTTTCTGATTTTTGTTTTAGATTCCGTCTCTCACAGTTGAAGTGTACCTATGATAAAATTACAGACCTCTACATGCTTTGTAAGTAGGAAAACCTGCAAAATCGGCAGTGTATCAAATACTTGTTCTCCCCACTGTATGTATACATCATTGTCACAATAGATTGTACCTTTGTTAAGTTTTAACCAAATGTGATTAGTACCTTTTTCATTTCATTCAGTGCTAAGTCCTGCTTATGCCAAATGATGATTCCACCTGAGTCTCGGCCCCATTAATCATTTTTATGTTTGATTGATGGAAGTAAACTTTCTCTATAGCCTGAGGGACACTGAGTATCTACAGTGAGGGAAAAAAGTATTTGATCCCCTGCTGATTTTGTACGTTTGCCCACTGACAAAGAAATGATCAGTCTATCATTTTAATGGTAGGTTTATTGGAACAGTGAGAGACAGAATAACAACAAAAAAATCCAGAAAAATGCATGTCAAAAATGTTATAAATTGATTTGCATTTTAATGAGGGAAATAAGTATTTGACCCCTCTGCTAAACATGACTTAGTACTTGGTGGCAAAACCCTTGTTGGCAATCCACAGAGGTCAGACGTTTCTTGTAGTTGGCCACCAGGTTTGCACACATCTCAGGAGGGATTTTGTCCCACTCTTTGCAGATCTTCTCCAAGTCATTAAGGTTTCGAGGCTGACGTTTGGTAACTCGGAACCTTCAGCTCCCTCCACAGATTTTCTATGGATTAAGGTCTGAGACTGGCTAGGCCACTCCAGGACCTTAATGTGCTTCTTCTGAGCCACCATTTGTTGACTTGGCCGTGTGTTTTGGGTCATTGTCATGCTGGAATACCCATCCACGACCCATTTTCAATGCCCTGGCTGAGGGAAGGAGGTTCTTACCCAAGATTTGAAGGTACATGGCCCCGTCCATCGTCCCTTTGATGCGGTGAAGTTGTCCCTGTCCCTTAGCAGAAAAACACCCCCAAAGCATAATGTTTCCACCTCCATGTTTGATGGTGGGGATGGTGTTCTTGGGGTCATAGGCAGCATTCCTCCTCCTCCAAACACGGCGAGTTGAGTTGATGTCAAAGAGCTCCATTTTGGTCTCATCTGACCACAACACTTTCACCCAGTTCTCCCTCTGAATCATTCAGATGTTCATTGGCAAACTTCAGACGGGCAGATATGTGCTTTCTTGAGCAGGGGGGACCTTGTGGAGCTGCAGGATTTCAGTCCTTCACGGCGTAGTGTGTTACCAATTGTTTTCTTGGTGACTATTGTCCCAGCTGCCTTGAGAACATTGACAAGATCCTCCCATGTAGTTCTGGGCTGATTTCTCACCGTTCTCATGATCATTGCAACTCCTACGAGGTGAGATCTTGCATGGAGCCCCAGGCCGAGGGAGATTGACAGTTATTTTGTGTTTCTTCCATTTAGCAATAATCGCACCAACTGTTGTCACCTTCTCACCAAGCTGCTGGCGATGGTCTTGTAGCCCATTCCAGCCTTGTGGTACGTCTACAATCTTGTCCCCGACATCCTTGGAGAGCTCTTTGGTCTTGGCCATGGTGGAGAGTTTGGAATCTGATTGATTGATTGCTTCTGTGGACAGGTGTCTTTTTATACAGGTAACAAACTGAGATTAGGAGCACTCACTTTAAGAGTGTGCTCCTAATCTCAGCTCGTTACCCGTATAAAAAGACACCTGGGGAGTCAGAAATCTTTCTGATTGAGAGAGGGTCAAATACTTATTTCCCTCATTAAAATGCAAATCAATTTATAACATTTTTGACACGTTTCTAGATTTTGTTGTTGTTATTCTGTCTCTCACTGTTCAAATATACCTACCATTAAAATTATAGACTGATCATTTCTTTGTCAGTGGGCAAACGTACAAAATCAGCAGGGGATCAAATACTTTTTTCCCTCACTGTATGTCTCCACGACCCCATGTTTCAGTAGGATTATGATGTCTTGTCCCTTGATGTTTTTAATCAATTCTGGATTTGTTGTTTTATAACCAAAATGTGAAGAGTACAGGCCTGGATATTCCAATAGCTGATAGTTAATGATCTCATTTATAATAAGTGATATTCACTAATTTGAGTAAAGTACATTGAAAAAAAAAAAATATATATATATATATATAATAATAATAATAGTAATATATATATATATATATATATATAAACACACATACATACATATATATATACATACACATATACAGTGGGGGAAAAAAGTATTTAGTCAGCCAACAATTGTTGCAAGTTCTCCCACTTAAAAAAGATGAGAGGGAGGCCTGTAATTTTCATCATAGGTACACGTCAACTATGACAGACAAATGAGAAAAAAATCCAGAAAATCACATTGTAGGATTTTTTATGAATTTATTTGCAAATTATGGTGGAAAAATAAGTATTTGGTCACCTACAAAGGGGGCAACGCAAGATTTCTGGCTCTCACAGACCTGTAACTTCTTCTTTAAGAGGCTCCTCTGTCCTCCACTCGTTACCTGTATTAATGGCACCTGTTTGAACTTGTTATCAGTATAAAAGACACCTGTCCACAACCTCAAACAGTCACACTCCAAACTCCACTATGGCTTCAAGACCAAAGAGCTGTCAAAGGACACCAGAAACAAAATTGTAGACCTGCACCAGGCTGGGAAGACTGAATCTGCAATAGGTAAGCAGCTTGGTTTGAAGAAATCAACTGTGGGAGCAATTACTAGGAAATGGAAGACATACAAGACCACTGATAATCTCCCTCGATCTGGGGCTCCCACGCAAGATCTCACCAGTGGGACCAAAATGAATCACAAGAACGGTGAGCAAAAATCCCAGAACCACACGGGGGGGACCTAGTGAATGACCTGCAGAGAGCTGGGACCAAAGTAACAAAGCCTACCATCAGTAACACACTACGCCAGGGACTCAAATCCCCTGCAGTGCCAGACGTGTCCCCTGCGCCAGTACATGTCCAGGCCCGTCTGAAGTTTGCTAGAGTGCATTTGGATGATCCAGAAGAGGATTGGGGAGAATGTCATATGGTCAGATGAAACCAAAATAGAACTTTGGTAAAAACTCAACTCGTCGTGTTTGGAGGACAAAGAATGCTGAGTTGCATCCAAAGAACACCATACCTACTGTGAAGCATGGGGGTGGAAACATCATGCTTTGGGGCTAGTTTTTTTCTGCAAAGGGACCAGGACGACTGATCCGTGTAAAGGAAAGAATGAATGGGGCCATGTATCGTGAGATTTTGAGTGAAAACCTCCTTCCATCAGCAAGGGCATTGAAAGATGAAACGTGGCTGGGTCTTTCAGCATGACAATGATCCCAAACACACCGCCTGGGCAACCAGGAGTGGCTTCGTAAGAAGCATTTCAAGGTCCTGGAGTGGCCTAGCCAGTCTCCAGATCTCAACCCCATAGAAAATCTTTGGAGGGAGTTAAAAGTCTGTGTTGCCCAGCGACAGCCCCAAAACATCACTGCTCTAGAGAGGAGATCTGCATGGAGGAATGGGCCAAAATACCAGCAACAGTGTGTGAAAACCTTGTGAAGACTTACAGAAAACATTTGACCTGTCATTGCCAACAAAAGGGTATATAACAAAGTATTGAGAAACTTTTGTTATTGACCAAATACTTATTTCCACCATAATTTGCAAATAAATTCATTAAAAATCCTACAATGTGATTTTTCTGGAATTTTTTTCCTCATTTTGTCTGTCAGTAGTTGACGTGGTACCTATGATGAAAATTACAGGCCTTTTTAAGTGGGAGAACTTGCACAATTGGTGGCTGACTAAATACTTTTTTCCCCCACTGTATATACACATACATACATACATACATACATACATACATACATACATACATACATACATACGAAGGTTGATCCGGGGGCTTTTGTTTGTTTCCCTGTGCCTGTTTCGTTGATTGCTATTGGAGCACATGTGTGTGTCAACAAAGGAATCAACTCTGTATTCAGTGATTACCCTCCTGCGCCTGACTCCTTTCACCACACTCACCACAACATTTCCTATGCATTTTGCTATATTTCCTATTCAAACTAATTTCATGTATGTTTTCATGGAAAACAAGGACATTTCTAAGTGACCCCAAACTTTTGAACGGTAGTGTATATATACACACACATACATACATATATACATCAAATTGTATTTGTCACATACACGTGTTTAGCAGATGTTATAGCGGGTGTAGCGAAATGCTTGTGCTTCTAGCTCCGACAGTGCAGTAATATCTAACAATTTCACAACATAAACCCAATAAACACAAAACTAGTAAGGAATGGAATTGAAGAAAATATACATATATGGACAAGCATTGGCAGAGCGGCATGGACTAAGATACAGTAGAATATTATAGAATAGAATGCAGTCTATACATATGAGATGAGTAGTGCAAGATATGTAAACATTATTAAAGTGATTAGTGTTCCATTTCTTAAAGTGGCCAGTGATTTCAATAGGCAGCAGCAGCCTCTAATGTGCTAGTGATGGCTATTTAACAGTCTGATGGCCTTGAGATAGAAGCTGTTTTTCATTCTCTCTGTCCCAGCGTTGATGCACCTGTACTGACCTCACCTTCTGGATGATAGCGGGGTGAACAGGCAGTGGCTCGGGTGGTTGATGTCCTTGATGATCTTTTTGGCCTTCCTGTGACATCGGGTGCTGTATGTGTCTTGGAGGGCGGGTAGTTTGCCCCCGATAATGCGTTCGGCAGACCGCTCCACCCTCTGGAGAGCCCTGCGGTTGCGGGCGGTGCAGTTGCTGTACCAGGTAGTGATTCAGCCCGACAGGATGCTCTCAATTGTGCATCTGTTAAAGTTTGTTAGGGTTTTAGGTGCCAAGCCAAATTTCTTCAGCCTCCTGAGGTTGAAGAGGCGCTGTTGCGCTGTTGCGCCTTCTTCACCACACTGTCTGCGTGGGTGGACCTTTTCAGTTTGTCGGTGATTGTATGCCAAGGAACTTGAAGCTTTCCACCTTCTCCACTGTGGTCCCGTCGATGTGGATAGGGGGGTGCACCCTCTGCTGTTTCCTGAAGTCCACGATCATCTCCTTTGTTTTGTTGACGTTGAGTGAGAGGTTATTTTCCTGGCACCACACTCCCAGAGCCCTCACCTCCTCCCTGTAGGCGGTCTCGTCATCGTTGGTAATCAAGCCTACTACTGTTGTGTCATCTGCAAACTTGATGATTGAGTTGGAGGTGTGCTTGGCCACGCAGTCATGGGTGAACAGGGAGTACAGGAGGGGCTGAGCACGCACCCTTGTGGGGCCCCCAGTGTTGAGGATCAGCGAAGTGGAGATGTTGTTCCTACCTTCACCACCTGGGGCGCGCCCGTCAGGAAGTTCAGGACCCAGTTGCACAGGGCCGGGGTTCGGACCCAGGGGCCTCGAGCTTAATGATGAGCTTGGAGGGTACTATGGTGTTGAATGCTGAGCTATAGTCAATGAACAGCATTCTTACATAGGTATTCCTCTTGTCCAGATGGGATAGGGCAGTGTGCAGTGTGATGGCGATTGCATCGTCTGTGGATCTATTGGGCGGTAAGCAAATTGAAGTGGGTCTAGGGTGACAGGTAAGGTAGAGGGGTGATATGATCCTTGACTAGTCTCTCAAAGCACTTCATGATGACAGAGGTGAGTGCTAAAGGGCGATAGTCATTTAGTTCAGTTACCTTTGCTTTCTTGCGTAAGCAGACTGGGAAAGGGAGAGATTGAATATGTCCATAAACACACCAGCCAGCTGGTCTCGCATGCTCTGAGGACGCGGCTAGGGATGCCGTCTGGGCCGGCAGCCTTATGCGGGGGACATGCTTAAACGTCTTATTATGTCGGCCACGGAGGGGAGAGGCCACAGTCCTTGGTAGTGGGCCTCGTCAGTGGCACTGTGTTCGTCCTCAAAGCGGGCGAAGAATGTGTTTAGCTTGTCTGGAAGCGAGACGTCGGTGTGTTTATACATACATACATACATACATACGTGCGTGCGTTTATTTTTATTGTCTACTACCCAGTCAGCAGAGTTCTACTACATTGGGACTATTGCCCCTCAAATCACACCTTTTGATTTCTGCCTCTTGATCGCTACACTGGTGGCAGCGTTGGGATAAAGTCTCAGGTCTTTGTTGGAAGGAATATAGGAGGATTAGGTGTCAGTGTAATACAACCTAATCTCACCCACCAGTCGGCTCTCTATATGCGGTAGCAGGTGAGCCTGGGGACGAGGGTTAACTAAAAACCGAACCCGCCAAGACTTCTGGAACTTTATGGCACAGGTGATAAAGCACTTTGCCCCATAATTACAAGGTTACTGGTTCAAACCCTGATGAACTTGTCTTTACTTGGCTGTAAATCATCACTTTTTCACACTATTCAAGTAATTCAGTAAACTTTTATTTGATCTGTGCCTTGGATGACTGAGTACATGCATCCATCTCTCTGGAAAATACGTTCATCACTACTGTAAGACCTGACAGTAGCGCCAAACAATGTTTGCTTTGTTTACTTGTGAACATTGTTGCTTGGCAATGATCAGAACACCTTGTGGATTACTAGTGGTCATATATATCAGTCTAGGCTACCTGTATATGTGGTTAATTTGGATGACAATATGTTAAAAACGACAACCCCTAATGGCGTCGTTAGACTTTTCGGTATAGAACTATCTGATGTGATGCTCTTTCCTGTACTGGCCCTAAATCATCCTAAATAGAAGTTATGACTGCTTTAGTAGGGTGAGACATCTCCATCTCCATTTCAGTTGGGGTGAGACATCTCCATCTCCATTTCAGTTGGGGTGAGACATCTACATCTCCATTTCAGTTGGGGGTGAGACATCTCCATCTCCATTGATCTGTTTGGGGTGAGACATCTCCATTGATCTGTTTGGGTGAGACATCTCCATTGATCTGTTTGGGGTTGTGAAAGCTTTATTCCCCTTTATCCTTTTGACAGTTTTTATTGTAAATCACAGCCAGCCAGGAGAATTGTTTACGTTGGAATAGTGACATGTTGGCTGCAGACAGTATTGTCCCTGGTCAGTAATGTGGTGTGGTTGAAATTAGATTGTTTTAACAGGCCTATATTTTGCATGTCTTGCCCAAAAAACACCATGAGGGACAGAGGGGATTCATGGTCCTTTGAGCGGACATAATCAGTTGACCTTTTCCCCTCCTCCCTTTAAAACAGCTTATTGTTGGGAAAAGGAATAGACTGCTGACAGAGATGGAGATAGATACAGTGGGGAAAAAAGTATTTAGTCAGCCACCAATTGTGCAAGTTCTCCCACTTAAAAAGATGAGAGAGGCCTGTAATTTTCATCATAGGTACACGTCAACTATGACAGACAAAATGAGAAAAAAATCCAGAAAATCACATTGTAGGATTTTTAATGAATTTATTTGCAAATTATGGTGGAAAATAAGTATTTGGTCAATAACAAAAGTTTCTCAATACTTTGTTATATACCCTTTGTTGGCAATGACACAGGTCAAACGTTTTCTGTAAGTCTTCACAAAGTTTTTCACACTGTTGCTGGTATTTTGGCCCATTCCTCCATGCAGATCTCCTCTAGAGCAGTGATGTTTTGGGGCTGTGCGCTGGGCAACACGGACTTTCAACTCCCTCCAAAGATTTTCTATGGGGGTTGAGATCTGAGACTGGCTAGAGCCACTCAGGACCTTGAAATGCTTCTTACGAAGCCACTCCTTCGTGTGCCGGCGGTGTGTTTGGGATCATTGACATGCTGAAAGACCCAGCCACTTTTCATCTTCAATGCCCTTGCTGATGGAAGGAGGTTTTCACTCAAAATCTCCACGATACATGGCCCCATTCATTCTTTCCTTTACACGGATCAGTCGTCTGGTCCCTTTACACGAAAAAACAGCCCCAAAGCATGATGTTTCCACCCCCCATGCTTCACAGTAGGTATGGTGTTCTTTGGATGCAACTCAGCATTCTTTGTCCTCCAAACACGACGAGTTGAGTTTTTACCAAAAGCGTTCTATTTTGGTTTCATCTGACCATATGACATTCTCCCAATCCTCTTCTGGATCATCCAAATGCACTCTAGCAAACTTCAGACGGGCCTGGGCATGTACTGACAGCAGGGGGACACGTCTGGCACTGCAGGATTTGAGTCCCTGGCGGTGTAGTGTGTTACTGATGGTAGAGCTTTGATTACTTTGGTCCCAGCTCTCTAGGTATTCACTAGGTTCCCCTGTGTGGTTCTGGGATTTTTGCTCACCGTTCTTGTGATCATTTGACCCCACAGGGTGAGATCTTGCATGGAGCCCCCAGATCGAGGGAGATTATCAGTGGTCTTGTATGTCTTCCATTTTCCTAATAATTGCTCCCCAGTTGATTTCTTCAAACCAAGCTGCTTACCTATTGCAGATTCATCTTCCCAGCCTGGTGCAGGTCTACAATTTTGTTTCTGGTGTCCTTTGACAGCTCTTTGGTCTTGGCCATAGTGGAGTTTGGGTATGACTGTTTGAGGGTTGTGGACAGGTGTCTTTATACTGATAAGTTCAACAGGTGCCATTAATAAAGGTAACAAGTGGAGGACAGAGGGCCTCTTAAAGAAGAAGTTACAGGTCTGTGAGAGCCAGAAATCTTGCTTGTTTGTAGGTGACCAAATACTTATTTTCCACCATAATTTGCAAATAAATTCATAAAAAATCCTACAATGTGATTTTCTGGATTTTTTTTCCTCAATTTGTCTGTCATAGTTGACGTGTACCTATGATGAAAATTACAGGCCTCTCTCGTCTTTTTAAGTGGGAGAACTTGCACAATTGGTGGCTGACTAAATACTTTTTTCCCCCACTGTACTTCTGTACTATGGTCCTATCTATCAGGTGTTCCATGCTCACAACAGATCTGTTGAGTATGGTACAACAACAAGTTGGCAAGTTGGGTTCATGCTGGGAGGGAGAACACTGTTTGTAGGCCTGTACTGTGATACTGTTTTGATCCAACTACTGAATAGTTAAATGCCTGTGAGAGGGAGGTGATATTTGGCTCCTAGAAGACCTTGGTAGATGACTGTGTTAGTGAGGGTTGTTTGCCACTTAGTGGGTTTGTTTGTTAAACCAAGGTTTCTTCATTTGAAAGTTCAAAATAAACTTGGTTTGCTTTTGGATAAGAACAGGGACCCCACCCAGGCAAACCGGGTGACCCAGGACCCCCACCCAGGCAAACCCGGGTGACCCAGGACCCCACCCAGGCAACCCGGGTGACCCAGGGACCCCACCCAGGCAAACCGGGTGACCCAGGGACCCCACCCAGGCAAACCCGGTGACCAAGGACCCCACCCAGACAAACCAGTGACCCAGGGACCCCACCCAGGCAAACCGGGTGACCCAGGGACCCCCACCCAGACAAACCAGTGACCCAGGGACCCCACCCAGGCAAACCGGTCACCCAGGGACCCCACCCAGGCAAACCGGGTGACCCAGGAACCCCACCCAGGCAAACCGGTGACCCAAGGACCCCACCCAGGCAAACCGTTGACCCAGGGACCCCACCAGGCAAACCGGGTGACCCAGGGACCCCACCCCAGGCAAACCAGATGACCCAGGGACCCCACCCAGGCAAACCGGTCACCCAGGGACCCCACCCAGGCAAACCGGGTGACCCAGGGACCCCACCCAGGCAAACCGGGTGACCCAGGGACCCCACCCAGGCAAACCGGGTGACCCAGGGACCCCACCCAGGCAAACCGGTGACCCAGGGACCCCACCCAGGCAAACCGGTCACCCAGGGACCCCACCCAGGCAAACCAGTGACCCAGGGACCCCCATCATTTGTTAGCAAAGAAATCATGAGGTTAATTAAATAATTAATCTACATTTTAAAATGAATAGATTTGATAGATTGTTTATTTTATTTATTTTGACCTGGAAGAGGAAGTGTAAACTCTAAAATAGCTACTCTAAGACGACTGTCATGAATCACTGAGTGGTTCTACAGGCCATGCCAAGGCCAATTTCAGTCTTGTGTTTGGCTGTAATATATTACATTGGCTGTGTTCGGCTGTAATATATTACATTGGCTGTGTTTGGCTGTAATATATTACATTGGCTGTGTTGGGCTGTAATATATTACATTGGCTGTGTTTGGCTGTAATATATTCCATTGGCTGTGTTCGGCTGTAATATATTCCATTGGCTGTGTTCGGCTGTAATATATTACATTGGCTGTGTTTGGCTGTAATATATTACATTGGCTGTGTTCGGCTGTAATATATTCCATTGGCTGTGTTCGGCTGTAATATATTACATTGGCTGTGTTCGGCTGTAATATATTACATTGGCTGTGTTTGGCTGTAATATATTACATTGGCTGTAATATATTACATTGTTTGTGTTCGGCTGTAATATATATTACATTGCTTCATGTGTAGATATGGTTTGAGGGATTCCCCTCCTGGAAGTCATTGTGCTTTAGTACTGCAATCTTCCCCTCATCTAAATCAGGTTTAAAATGACTTGCACATTAGGATCCATTCTCTAACACCCCTTCTCTCTCCTCCCCTTCAGGTGTTCAATGCTAAAACAGCAGAGCTGCTCAGTCACAGAGCAGAGCTTTCGATTTGGCTTCTGGGGGGGCAAGGAAACCCCCAGCTACACGAAAAAACATTGACAACTACGTACCGCTTTTTTTCAGCGATTATTAAATACATTTCAAAACTATTTGGCTTTAATATCACCTCTTGAAGAGCATATTCAGAACTACATTTTCCGATTATTCCATGCAAAACAATTGCACACGTTTAGCTCTATCATCAGAGTTATACAGCAAGTTATACAGCAAGTAAACATGAATTGATCATGTAATTTCTGATACTTGAGTTTGAGCAATTTTACTGAGTTTGATAAATTCGGACAAAAACAAGGTATGTATGTTGCCCTAAGAGTTGTGCAGAGTTGGTAGAATCTTCTTCACAGCTGTAATGGCTGCCAACGGTGCTTCCATCAAGTTTTAACTCTGGGGTGTGAAGACGTGCAATCAAGACATCTTCATTTTTTACTTTTTATTAATTTGGGACATTTTCTAGAATTTTCTTTCACTTTGAAAATGTGGATCCAATTTAATCCCCATTTAGATTTAATTTTTAAGGCAGCAAAATGTGAAGACTGCAGAGGGGTGTGACGACTTTCACTGGTGACTCCGTATCTTTACCCTCTAGTAGGTGACATCAACCCAACATTGCAAACAACCCCGTTTTCTCACCCCCTACATTGTCATCCCATTTTTGTTAACCCCCACCTCTCTCTCTCTCCATCTCTTCATCTCTCCATCTCTCCCCAGCACAAGGCTGGTCTTCCCATCAGTACATACTTCAGTGCTGTGAAGCTGCGTTGGCTCATGGAACGTGGTGGAGGGCTGAGGCTATCCTGACCCACAGAGCCATGTTGGTACCGTCGAGCTCCTGGCTCATCTGGGTAAGACTGGGCTGAACCAGAACCCTACAGGCTGGGTGATTTACTACTGGGCTGGGGGAACAAAAACCTGCTAAGCTTTTCAAGATCAGAGTCGGTGACCGCTGATCAGTTAATGTTCAAATGGTTTATCTGTGATAAATGATATCTATCCACACCATGTCAACAGTAATATTCATTACTCTTATGTGACTGTGTGTTCCTCTCACCCCAGTGTCTGACGTGACCAAGCCAAGCCAGACACACCCTGGACTGGGACCCCGAGCTCTGCAAGTAGGGACACAAACACACACACTTCAACATGTTTGCATTGGCATACAGAGTTCCACATCAAATCAAATAAAATCAAATTTTATTGGTCACATGCGCCGAATACAACAGGTGCAGACATTACAGTGAAATGCTTACTTACAGCCCTTAACCAACAGTGCATTTATTTTAAACAAAAAAAGTAAAAATAAAACAACAACAAAAAAGTGTTGAGAAAAAAAAGAACAGAAGTAAAATAAAGTGGTAGGGGAGGCTATATATACAGGGGGTACCGTTGCAGAGTCAATGTGGGGGCACCGGCTAGTTGAGGAAGTTGAGTAATATGTACATGTGGGTAGAGTTAAAGTGACTATGCATAAATACTTAACAGAGTAGCAGCAGCGTAAAAAGGATGGGGTGGGGGGGCAGTGCAAATATCCGGGTAGCCATGATTAGCTGTTCAGGAGTCTTATGGCTTGGGGTAGAAGCTGTTGAGAAGTCTTTTGGACCTAGACTTGGCACTCCGGTACCGCTTGCCGTGCGGTAGCAGAGAGAACAGTCTATGACTAGGGTGGCTGGAGTCTTTGACAATTTTGAGGGCCCTTCCTCTGACACCGCCTGGTATAGAGGTCTCCTTGATGGCAGGAAGCTTTGCCCCAGTGATGTACTGGGCGTACGCACTACCCTCTGTAGTACCTTGCGAATGGAGGCCAAGCAGTTGCCATACGACACGGCGGTGATGCAACCAGTCAGGATGCTCTCGATGGTGCAGCTGTAGAATTTTTTTGAGGATCTGAGGACCCATGCCAAATCTTTTTTTAGTCTCCTGAGGGGGAATAGGCTTTGTCAGGTGCCCTCTTCACGACTGTCTTGGTGTGTTTGGACCATGATAGTTCGTTGGTGATGTGGACACCAAGGAACTTGAGCTCTCAACCTGTTCACCAGCCCCGCCGATGAGAATGGGGCGTGCTCAGTCCTCTTTTTTTTCCTGTAGTCCACAATCATCTCCTTTGTCTTGGTCACGTTGAGGGAGAGGTTGTTGTCCTGGCACCACACGGCCAGATCTCTGACCTCCTCCCCTATAGGCTGTCTCATCATTGTCGGTGATCAGGCCTACCACTGTTGTGTCGTCGGCAAACTTAATGATGGTGTTGGAGTCGTGCCTGGCCATGCAGTCATGGTGAACAGAGAGTACAGGAGGACTGAGCACGCACCCCTGAGGGCCCCGTGTTGAGGATCAGTGGCAGATGTGTTGTTGCCACTACCCTTACCACCTGGGCGGCCCGTACAGGAAGTCCAGGATCCAGTTGCAGAGGAGGTGTTTAGTCCCAGGATCCTTAGCTTAGTGATGAGCTTAGAGGCACTATGGTGTTGAATGCTGAGCTGTAGTCAATGAATAGCATTCTCACGTAGGTGTTCCTCTTGTCCAGGTGGGAAAGGGCAGTGTGGAGTCGATAGAGATTGCATCATCTGTGGATCTGTTGGGCGTATGCAAATTGGAGTGGGTCTAGGGTTTCTGGGATAATGCTGTTGATGTGAGCCATGACCAGCCTCAAAGCACTTCCGCATGGCTACAGGCGTCGGTGCTACAGGTCGGTAGTCATTTAGGCAGGTTATCTCAGAGTCCTTGGGCACGGGACTATGGTGGTCTGCTTGAAACATGTTGGTATAACAGACTCAGTCAGGGACATGTTGAAAATGTCAGTGAAGACACTTGCCAGTTGGTCAGCACATGCTCGGAGTACACGTCCTGGTAATCCATCTGGCCCTGCGGCCTTGTGAATGTTGACCTGCTTAAAAGTCTTACTCACATCGGCTACGGAGAGCGTGATCACATAGTCATCCGGAAGCACAGCTGGTGCTCTCATGCATGATTCAGTGTTGCTTGCCTCGGGCGGGCATAGAAGTGGTTTAGCTCGTCTGGTAGGCTTGTGTCACTGGGCAGCTGCGCTGTGCTTCCCTTTGTAGTCTGTAATAGTTTTCCAAGCCCTGCCACATCCGACGAGCGTCAGAGCCAGTGTAGTTGATTCAATCTTAGACCTGTATTGACTCTTTGCCTGTTTGATGGTTTGTCGGAGGTCATAGCGGGATTTCTTATAAGCGTCCGGGTTAGAGTCCCGTTCCTTGAAAGCGGCAGCTCTACCCCTTTAGCTCAGTGCGGATGTTTCCTGTAATCCATGGCTTCTGGTTGTATGTACGTACGGTCACTGTGGGGGACGACATCATCGATGCACTTATTGATGAAGCCAGTGACTGATGTGGTGTACTCCTCAATGCTGTCTGAAGAATCCCGGAACATGTTCCAGTCTGTACTAAAAAACAGTCCTGTAGCTTAGCATCTCGTCATCTGACCACTTTTTATTAACGAGTCACTGGTGCTTGCCTGCTTTAGTTTTTGCTTATAAGCAGGAATCAGGAGGATAGAGTTATGGTCAGATTTGCCAAATGGAGGGCGAGGAGAGCTTTTGTATGCGTCTCTGTGTGTGGAGTAAAGGTGGTCTAGAGTTTTTTTCCCTCTGGTTGCCATTTAACATGCTGGTAGAAATTAGGTAGAACGGATTTAAGTTTCCCTGCATTAAAGTCCCCGGCCACTAGGAGCGCTGCATCTGGATGAGCGTTTTCCTGTTGATTAATGGCCTTGTACAACTCATTCGAGTGCAATCTTACAAAGTGCCAGCGTGGTTTGTGGTGGTAAATAGACAGCTATGAAAAATATAGATGAAAACTCTCTTGGTAAATAGTGTGGTCTACAGCTTATCATAAGATACTCTACCTCAGACGAGCAAAACCTCGAGACTTCCTTAGTATTTGATTTTGTGACCAGCTGTTGTTTACAAATATACAGACCGCCACCCCTTGTCTTGCGGAGTCAGCCGTTCTGTCCTGCCGATGTAGCGTATAGCCTGCTAGCTGAATGTTATCATTGTCGTCGTTCAGCCACGACTCCGTGAAACATAAGATATTACAGTTTTTAATGTCCCGTTGGTAGGATAACCGTAGTCTTAAATCGTCCACTTTATTTTCAAAGATTGAGCGTTAGCTAATAGGATTGATGGAAGAGGCAGTTTTACTGCGCCGCGTCGGATCCTTCAAGGCACCCCGATCTACGTCCCGCGATATCTCCGTCTCTTCCTCAGCCAATGGCGGGGATTTGGGCCTTGTCGGGTGTCTGTATGATATCCTTCGCGACACCTCGTTGAAGAAAAAATCTTCGTCCAATACGAGGGTGAGTAATCGCTTTGTCCTGATATCCAGAATGCTCTTTTTGGTTATAAGAGACGATGGCAGAAACATTATGTACAAAATAAATTACAAATAACGCGGAAAAAACACACATAATAGTACAATTGGTTAGAGGCTGTAAAAGCGGCAAGCCATCTTCTCCGGCGCTGTTCTTATGTTAATCGTTATTTGATTTCTTACAATATTTTTTCCTGCATTATTTTAAACACACTTTATTTTTGTTGGTTGTAGATATTTTGATGTCCCAGTGGAAATTGTTCCCCAAGTGAAGAGCTCCTCAGAAATATACGATTCAGTGGGGAGTTGATAGAACCTTCCGGTCTAGCTTGTGTGTCTCTGTACGTTTGTATGCATGTAGTGTTTTGGTTTTGAAACCCTTACCAAACAATACTTCGAACATGAACCTACCTATCCAGGTTAAATCTTATGATCTTTCAATAGAAGGGAGACCTAAAGATGTTAATGAGATGTAAGTACATCATAAAAGCAGGTAATTTGGTCCCATGAGAAGTGTTTAGTTCCAACTGCCACACAGCTGACCTGACAACATTCCAGGTTACTCTCATAATAGAACACGGCGGCAGGTGGCTTTAGTGGTTAAGAGCGTTGTGCCAGTAACCGAAAGGTCGCTGGTTCTAATCCCTGAGCCGACTAGGTGAAAACAAGCTAGACCCGGAAGGTTGTATCAACTCCCCACTGAATCGTATATTTCTGAGGAGCTCTTCACTTGGGGAACAATTTCCACTGGGACATCAAATCTGTTAATGTGCCCTTAAGCAAGGCACTTAACCCTAATTGCTCTGGATAAGAGCATCTGCTAAATGACAAAAAGGGAGAAAAAGAGTCAGAGAGAATGAGAGAAAACTAATTTGCGCTTCATATTAAAACTGGCAAAGTTAAGAAGGGCAGTCTGCTAAATGACTAAAATAAATAATTACAGATGGCGCCATACTCAACACTCGTTTTGCGAACTCCGACCCAACTTTGCTATTTTGCGTTTATTTTGAATTTATGTTCACGAAATGTATCCACTATAATTTCTTATAACCCGACAAAAACTTGTGAACATCAGGATCGTCAGTTACTTACCTAAATTCCGGCTTCAACTTTGACTCATCTGCCCTGGGCTCTTTATGTAATTCTGACCTAATATCTGGGTATCCAAGAGGAAACGTCGGTGTTACAGAGGCAAGAGAAGGGAGTCCTGGCGAGATTAAAGTGAAGGGAAAACTGCTTATCTGAAACATGGCTTCGGACAAGATATGGACTCTCCATTCACTGAGCGGACAGGACAGTGGAGTCAGGGAAATCGAGAGGGGCAGGGTTTGACTCTTCATCAACAACAAATGGTGTGCTGACTCGAGCGCATTGGAAGTCTCGCCCCATTGTTCACCCGTCTTTGAATACCTGATGGTCAAATGCCGACCCTTCTACCCCCCGAGGGAGTTCTCAGCTGTTATCGTTACTGTTGTAGACATTCCACGTCAGGGCAAGACAAATAACAAGCTGTTACTGTTTCAGCAGTTAAAGTGGCAATCACTCTCAAATTCATAGACAGAGCTATGGATGCAAGTACTGACGATCCATCACATAAAGTTATGGTTTTAACCATGTTTTGAGGCTACAGTGCATTCGGAAAGTATTCAGACCCCTTCGCTTTTTCCACATTTTGTTACGTTACAGCATTATTCTTAAAATGGATTAAATAGTTTTTTCCCCCCTCATCAATCTACACACAATCTAATGACAAAGCAAAACGTTTCTTAAAAAAAAAAGTATGTTTGCAAATGTATCAACACTTCAATACATAAGTATTCAGACCCTTTACTCAGTACTTTGTTGAAGCACATTTGGCAGCGATTACAGCCTCAAGCCTTCTTGGGTATGGCGCTACAAGCTTGGCACACCTGTATTTGGGGAGTTTCTCCCATTCTTCTCTGCAGATCCTCTCAAGCTCTGTCAGGTTGGATGGGGAACATCGCTGCACAGCTATTTTCAGGTCTCTCTAGAGATGTTTTATCGGGTTCAAGTCCGGGCTTTATTAACTCAATGTTTTCTTCATTAAACATATATATATATATTTTTTTACATTGTTTGCAAACTGATATGTGACATGTATTAATGCCAAAATAACATGCAAAACATCCACTGACTGCCTAGTTGACATACCGGTAAGTGAAATCGAACAGCTGATCGAGCTGTCATGTGACCGAATGCATTCACGGGTCACTACGGGGTGTTTTGGATCCTGACTCAGAGGGAATACCCTGCCGTCTCCCTCTGAGATTTAATGCCGCATTCAAAACCACTGGGAACACGGAACTGGGAACTCGGAAATCTCCGACTTCCAACTTCAGTGCGTTCTAGACAACTCCGACTGGGAAAAATCGTTTTGAACGGTCATCCAAAAAAAAGTAAACATAGGCTGTTGATTACATAATTGTTTCCACATGGTTGGTGTCGCGAGAATTTTCAGATATCAAAATGGACTCGTGGGCCAAAAAAAGTTTGGGAACCCCTGTGCTATGGTCATATTCATAGAGAATGCAATTTAGATCAAGTCACCAAAAGTGATAAATTGTTGTATGCATGGAAAGGGTACACCCTGGTGGTCATCCTAATGCAATGCATCCACATTTAATACAGCGTCACCTTGAATGCATCGTCCAAATGTGCTGTTGATCTCTCTCGTTTCCAATGGGGAAAATGAATGGTAAAATAAGTTGTAAGTTTCCTCGCCTGTCTGTTTGTTATTTAAAAAAATTAGTTGATAACTTGCTAGGGTCATTTTAAGATGTCAGTCTTGAAAATTCGTTCAGCCATTTTCCCACACTGACGAAGTGGCCAAGTCACGTCATGTGATCTTCTAGTGGATGAACTGGGAATCAGACGTGAGATCTAATTACATCAGTGAAAAGGTCAGGACTTCAGCTTTCTCCTCACATATATGTATATCATTCCTGTCAGACGAAAAATGAAGGCATGCCCTGCGCTTTTAAAATGGCTGTGTTCCTATGGGAATTAGTGCATGTTTTGAGCGCCACCATTAGGTGCAAGATATTACAATTTTATTTTCGATTTTATTTTATCCCTTAATAATGGTAATTGGTGACATATTATATTTCAAACCTAGACTTTCAAATATCTTATTCCCCAACATGGGGACAATTTGGGGACCACCAAACATTTTCTGTGTGGTACATCACTGAGTATCACTCTTCATATTTTCAAGCTTGGTGGTGGCTGCACCATGTTATGGGTATGCTTGTCAGCGGCAAGGACTAGGAGGTTTTTTAGGATAAAAAGAAACGGAATAGAGCTAAGCACAGCCAAAATCCTAGAGGAAAACCTGGTTCAGTCTGCTTTCCAACAGACACTGGGAGACAAGTTCACCTTTCAGCAGGACAATAACCTAAATCACAAGGCCAAATATACACTGGAGTTGCTTACCAAGATGACATTGAAGTGGCTTAGTTACAGTTTTGACTTTAATCGGCTTGAAAATCTATGACAAGACTTGAAAATGGCTGTCTAGCAAAGATCAACAACCAAATTGACAGCTTGAAGAATTTTTAAAAGAATAATGTGCAAATATTGTACAATCCAGGTGTGATAAGCTCTTAGAGATTTACCCAGAAAGACTCACAGCTGTAATCGCTGCCAAAGGTGATTCTAACATGTTTTGACTCAGGGGTGTGAATACTTACTGTATATAAATGAGATATTTCTTTATTTTATTTTCAATTAAATTGTCAACATTTCTAAAAACATGTTTTCACTTTGTCATTATGGGGTATTGAGTGTAGAATAAAAAAAACTATTTAATCCATTTTAAGTTCAGGCTGTAACGCAACAAAATGTGGAATAAGTCCAGGGGTATGAATACTTTCTGATGGCCCTGTATATTACTTGGTGATACAGAGAAATGCAGCTCATCTTTAAAGTAAGGTTATATCAGTCAACAGTGAATCTTTATAATGAGGACAGATTTAAATGGGTCAAATTAAGAGCTACAGACTCAATAATGAATAGAAACACACACACTGGATGTTGGTTTAGATCAGCAGTGTTAGTTCAGAGTTTGGAAGTGTGTGTGTGTGTGTGTGTGTTGTGTGTTTTTGTGTCTGTCTGTTGGTGTTTTATCTCCTGTGATCATATCATGGTCTGCTGCTCTGCTGTCAACTTAGTGTGCACCTTGCCCTGGTGTCCAGAGGTCATTCAGTGCACCTTGCCCTGGTGTCCAGAGGTCATTCAGTGCACCTTGCCCTGGTGTCAGATGTCATTCAGTGCACCTTGCCCTGGTGTCCAGAGGTCATTCAGTGCACCTTGCCCTGGTGTCCAGAGGTCATTCAGTGACCTTGACCTGGTGTCCAGAGGTCATTCAGTACACCTTGCTCTGGTGTCCAGGAGGTATTCAGTGCACCTTGCCCTGGTGTCCAGAGGTCATTCAGTGCACGTTGCCCTGGTGTCCAGAGGTCATTCAGTGCACCTTGCTCTGGTGTCCAGAGGTCATTCAGTGCACCTTGCCCTGGTGTCCAGAGGTCATTCAGTGCACCTTGCCCTGGTGTCCAGAGGTCATTCAGTGCACCTTGCCCTGGTGTCCAGAGGTCATTCAGTGCATCTTGCCTGGTGTCCAGAGGTCATTCAGTGCACCTTGCCCTGGTGTCCAGAGGTCATTCAGTGCACCTTGCCCTTGCGTCCAGAGGTCATTCAGTGCACATTGCCCTGGTGTCCAGAGGTCATTCAGTGCACCTTGCCCTGGTGTCCAGAGGTCATTCAGTGCACCTTGCTCTGGTGTCCAGAGGTCATTCAGTGCACATTGCCCTAGTGTCCAGAGGTCATTCAGTTCACCTTGTCCTAGTGTCCAGAGGTAATTCAGTGTACCTTGCCCTGGTGTCGAGGTCATTCAGTGAGCTGGTTGCATCCCCCTCCTATTTCTGACATGTTCTTGTCTGCCACTGTCCCAAAAACGTCCTCTATCGCTTTAGCCTCCCACCTCACTCTACCAGATGGAGGTAAGGTAAGGTGCCAGTCTGTCCACCAGATGGAGGTTAGGTAAGGTGCCAGTCTGTCCACCAGATGGAGGTTAGGTAAGGTGCCAGTCTGTCCACCAGATGGAGGTTAGGTAAGGTGCCAGTCTGTCCACCAGATGGAGGTTAGGTAAGGTGCCAGTCTGTCTACCAGATGGAGGTTAGGTAAGGTGCCAGTCTGTCCACCAGATGGAGATTAGGTAAGGTGCCAGTCTGTCCACCAGATGGAGGTTAGGTAAGGTGCCAGTCTGTCCACCAGATGGAGGTTAGGTAAGGTGCCAGTCTGTCTACCAGATGGAGGTTAGGTAAGGTGCCAGTCTGTCTACCAGATGGAGATTAGGTAAGGTGACTGTCTGTGGAGTGATTGCCTTTGGCTGGCTCCTGTTTCCATTAGACCATTCAGATGCTCATGACTCCTGTGGCGCCCGTAGAACTTCACTGTGGAGAGGGTGTGGCTATATCTATGCTAGTTATTTGGCCTGTAGACTCTCGTGACAGCCTTAACAGCTATTTGGACGGATGCCCTGATGAAGGTGTAGGGGTGTGGTTTGTGTTTTAGTATGGACTGGGTGGCCAAATCCTGCTACTACTTTGTATTACTTCTCAATGACAAAGATGTCTGATTTGATTGAGGACTTTTAAGGGTAAAATACTTCAATGGGATTTAAGTATGATATGGACTTTGTTGAGATTTGACACAGGTCTGGATCAGTAACTTTTTGGCTTACTCTCATCATGCCTCCCCCTTTATGTCCCTTCTATAGAATTATGGCTCCATATCAGGGGTTCCCATATCAGGGGTTCCCATCTTCAGGGGTTCCCATCTTCAGGGGTTCCCATATCCAGGGGTTCCCATCTTCAGGGGTTCCCATCTTCAGGGGTTCCCATATCAGGGGTTCCCATCTTCAGGGGTTCCCATCTTCAGGGGTTCCCATCTTCAGGGGTTCCCATCTCAGGGGTTCCCATCATCAGGGGTTCCCATCTTCAGGGGTTCCCATCTTCAGGGGTTCCCATATCAGGGGTTCCCATCTTCAGGGGTTCCCATCTTCAGGGGTTCCCATCTTCAGGGGTTCCCAGATCAGGGGTTCCCATCTTCAGGGGTTCCCATCTTCAGGGGTTCCCATCTCAGGGGTTCCCATCATCAGGGGTTCCCATTTCAGGGGTTCCCATCTTCAGGGGTAAGGACCGAGATCTCCTCCTGTTTTGCATTAGTATGATATTACATATTGTGTGTGTTGAATGATTGACAGGACTGTTTTTGTGATGACTGCACTAATTGGAGTAAATCAATGTGGCTTTGACAGTAATGACCGACTGAGGTTAGTGTGTGTTAGTGTGTGTTAGTGTATGTGTGGTAATGACTGAACTCCATTGTTGTTGTTTGTGATGTCACAGTGTCTCAGGGACCAGTCTGCTGCTCTGCTTGGTCAGATGGACAGGCTAAAAACACATAAGACCTCTTCAATCAGTTCCCCTCATAATGTCTTCTCTCCTTACCTAGTGAGACTGATAATGATATTCATTCATATCCTTTTATTCATAGATCCATGTGACTGAAAAAGTGGTTGTGATGTGTATGTCAACGTTCATCCTTAGAGACTTTCCATGTATCTGTCAGTTGGTTGTAATGGAATTGAGAGGGCCTTTGACTTTGGCAATGTTTGGGATCCTGCCAGAATATATCTGCCCTCAGGATGTGACCTGCTGGTGTAACAAGGCTGTGACCTGCTGGTGTAACAAGGCTGTGACCTGCTGGTGTAACAAGGCTGTGACCTGCTGGTGTAACACTAGTGCAACTTGTATGGGTTCATGGTTAGGTGTTGCTATGGGTTCATGGGTAGGTGTTGCTATGGGTTCATGGGTAGGTGTGGCTATGGGTTCATGGTTAGGTTTGGCTATGGGTTCATGGTTAGGTGTTGCTATGGGTTCATGTTTAGGTGTTGCTATGGGTTCATGGGTAGATGTTGCTATGGATTCATGGTTAGGTGTGGCTATGTGTTCTTGGTTAGGTGTTGCTATGGGTTCATGGTTAGGTGTTGCTATGGGTTCATGGTTAGGTGTGGCTATGGGTTCATGGTTAGGTGTTGCTATGGGTTCATGGGTAGGTGTGGCTATGGTATAGTTGGTTGGTATGGTTGGGCATGTGCCCTAGCACACTCTCTCTCTCTGGAACAGGAAGTGCTGGTTTAGGTTGTCATTGTGTCACTCAGAAACACAGTCACTGGAATGTAATGTAAATAAACATAGTCAACACATAACCAAGGGCATTTTCAGAGATGTCCCCAGATCTCCCTCTATCCATCTCATAGAAATGTAATCTAGATTAGATAGAATCTATTAGTGTGGTCCGTCTCCTTCTCCTTTAAAGCCGGCCCTGTTTCTGTTTAATGATATGGAACTGGTTGCTTCCTGCTGAGAAACACAGGGGTCAAGGTAAGATAGCTTTAAAAATAAGTGATTAAGAATATTGTCCTATTCTTTCTAAATAGTGTAAGTGACAATACAATGACACTCACCCCGTGCTCTCTCTCTCTCTCTCTCTCTCTCTCTCTCTCTCTCTCTCTCTCTCTCTCTCTCTCTCTCTCTCTCTCTCTCTCTCTCTTTCTCTCTCTCTGTCTCTCTCTCTGTCTCTCACTCTGTCTCTCTTATTCTCTGTCTCTCTCTCTCTCTCTCTCTCTCTCTCTCTCTCTCTCTCTCTCTCTCTCTCTCTCTCTCTCTATTCCTCTCTCTCTCTCTTCTCTCTCTCTCTCTCTCTCTCTCTCTCTCTCTCTCTCTCTCTCTCTCTATTCCTCTCTCTCTCTTTCTCTCTCTCTCTCTCTCTCTCTCTCTCTCTCTCTCTCTCTCTCTCTCTCTCTCTCTCTCTCTCTCTCTCTCTCTCTCTCTCTCTCTCTCTCTCTCTCTCTCTCTCTCTTCTCTCTCTCTCTCTCTCTCTCTCTCTCTCTCTCTCTCTCTCTCTCTCTCTCTCTCTCTCTCTCTCTCTCTCTCTCTCTCTCTCTCTCTCTCTCTCTCTCTCTCTCTCTCTCTCTCTCTCTCTCTCTCTCTCTCTCTCTCTCTCTCTCTCTCTCTCTCTCTCTCTCTCTCTCTCTCTCTCTCTCTCTATCAATTCAATTCAAGCTGCTTTATTGGCATGAAAAACATTGCGTCAATATTGCCAAAGCAACAATGTATACAATATACATTGTAATAAAATAATAAAGAATAACAAATAATAATAAAAAATGGTAGTAAATAATAATAAATAAACAACAACAATAAAATGTTAACAGTCAGTAGTAGAAATATTATAAATAGAAAAGGCTAAACATGGAAAATGAAACTATAACTAACTTATAACTAAATAACTGTCATCCTCACCATTATATCAGTACTACAACTACCAGCATCATTACTACTACTACTACCACCACCATCATTAAACTGCCATCATTACCATTACCACCCATACCACTACTATTTGGAATGATAAACAACAATAATAATGGTAATAACAATAATAATAAGTACGTTACTATTTATTATGCAGATGTTATTATTCAGTGTCCCTCAGGCTATGGCAGGCAAATACATATTTGGCTGCAAGAGGAGCCATTGCTCCTTCGCCCATGAGTATATTTAGTTTTTCCTCTGGGTTTAATAAGTTAACATTTGGAATAAATGTAGTAATTTCTGTGAATAATGAATCTCTTTGTGAGGAATATTTATCACAGTAAAGGAGAAAGTGCATTTCTGTTTCTACCTCCCCTGTCGTGCAGTGACCACATACACGCTCCTCTTTGGGTAGCCATGTCTTTTTATGTCTGCCGGTTTCTATTGCCAATTGGTGGTCACTCAGCCTGTACTTGGTAAGGATCTGTCTCTGCTTCGTATCTCTGACAGAGTAGAGATAATCAGCCAATTCATATTCTCTGTTTAGGGTCAGATAGCAATTTAGTCGGCTTTGGGGTTTTGTTTCGTTTTTCTAATGTTGTAAATATTAGTCCTTTGATTGGTTCATGATTTTGTTAATTGGAATTCTATATTTTGAAGCAGTGCTGGTGTCACCTTGGTTGGTTAGGTCCAACACCAGCTGACTGAGAGGGCTCGTTTCTGGGCTCAGCTCTTGGGTTTGAAGTGCTTTAAATTGCAGACTTGAATTTGGACTTGAATTTAGATGTAGCCAAAATGTTAATGATCTTTTCTGTATTTTCATTACTACTGGAAAGCGGCCCAATTCCTGCCCTACATGCATTAGTTGGTGTATTTCTCTGGACTTGTAGAATTTTCCGACAGAATTCTGCATGTAGGGCTTCAATTGGATGTTTGTCCCATATTTTAAAGTCCAGTTTATTGGAGTGGCCCCCAAACCTCACTTCCGTAAAGAGCTATTGGTAGGATTACACTGTCAAATACTTTGGTCCAAATTCTAATTGGGATGTTGATTTTGAATATTTTCATTTTTATTGCATACAATGCTCTGCAGGCATTTTCTTTGAGTGCATTCACTGCCATATTAAAGTTTCCCGATGCAGATATGGTCAGACCAAGGTATGTGTAATTTTTAGTGTGTTCAATTATGGTGTTGTTCAGGGTGAATTTATATTTGTGTTTCTGACATCTGTTTTTTTTTTGAAAATCATGATTTTAGTTTTTTGTAAATGTACTGCCAGGGCCCAATTATGGCAATATTGCTCTAGAATGTTAAGGTTCTGTTGAAGACCTTCTTTGGTTGGTGATATAAGTACCAAGTCCTGGGGCTGGAGAATGGTCCAACATGTCTGCTAATTCATTGATATAAATGTTGAAAAGATTTGGACTCAAACTGCAGCCTTGTCTTACACCTCGACGTTGTGAAAATAATTCTGTTCTTTGGTTTTTGATTTTTATTACACACTTTTTTTCTGTGTACATACATTTTATTAAGTCATACACCTTACCACCAAGCCCACTTTGGAGAATTTTGTAGAATAGCCCTTCATGCCAAATAGAATCAAATGCTTTTTTAAAGTCAATAAAGCAAGCAAAGATTTTGCCCTCTTTTTTTTGGTGGACGTGTTTATTAATTAGTGTGTGTAAGGTGTAAATATGGTCAGTAGTGCGATGGTTAAGGAGAAAGCCAATTTGACATTTACTTATTACATTTTTCTCTTGAAGAAAGGTTTGAATTCTTGAATTCAAAATGCTACAGAAAACCTTTCCCAAGTTGCTGTTTACGCAAATTCCCCTGTAATTATTGGGGTCTGATTTGTCTCCACTTTTGTGGATAGGGGAGATGAGCCCCTGGTTCCAGACATCAGGGAAGCAGCCAGAAGTTAAAACTATGTTGAACAATTTAAGCACAGCATTTGGCACCTCAGGTGTGCTGTTTTTCAGCATTTCATTTCTGATGTTATCTAGACCACAAGCCTTCTTTGATTTTATAGATTTTAGCTTTTCATTTAGTTATTGTTGGGTTATTGGATAATCTAATGGATTTTGGTTGTTTTTAATGACCGATTCAAGGAAGTTCAATTTTTCTTGAATTTCTAATTGGTTCTGTTGTAAGTCTTTTTGTGGGATGTTTTTGTATAGATTATCAAAATAATTTTTCCAAATTCCTTCATCTTGTATGGCTAATTCTTGTGGCTTTGTCATGCTTAAATTGTTCCACATGGTTAGGTGTGGCTATGGAGCCCCAGACCGAGGGTGATTGACCGTCATCTTGAACTTCTTCCATTTTCTAATAATTGCGCCAACAGTTGTTGCCTTCTCACAAAGCTGCTTGCCTATTGTCCTGTAGCCCATCCCAGTCTTGTGCAGGTCTACAATTTTATCCCTGATGTCCTTACACAGCTCTCTGGTTTTGGCCATTGTGGAGAGGTTGTAGTCTGTTTGATTGAGTGTGTGGACAGGTGTCTTTTATACAGGTAACGAGTTCAAACAGGTGCAGTTAATACAGGTAATGAGTGGAGAACAGGAGGGCTTCTTAAAGAAAAACTGTCTGTGAGAGCCGGAATTCTTACTGGTTGGTAGGTGATCAAATACTTATGTCATGCAATAAAATGCTAATTAATTACTTAAAAATCATACAATGTGATTTTCTGGATTTTTGTTTTAGATTCCGTCTCTCACAGTTGAAGTGTACCTATGATAAAAATTACAGACCTCTACATGCTTTGTAAGTAGGAAAACCTGCAAAATCGGCAGTGTATCAAATACTTGTTCTCCCCACTGTATGTATACATCATTGTCACAATAGATTGTACCTTTGTTAAGTTTTAACCAAATGTGATTAGTACCTTTTTTCATTTCATTCAGTGCTAAGTCCTGCTTATGCCAAATGATGATTCCACCTGAGTCTCGGCCCCATTAATCATTTTTATGTTTGATTGATGGAAGTAAACTTTCTCTATAGCCTGAGGGACACTGAGTATCTACAGTGAGGGAAAAAAGTATTTGATCCCCCTGCTGATTTTGTACGTTTGCCCACTGACAAAGAAATGATCAGTCTATCATTTTAATGGTAGGTTTATTGGAACAGTGAGAGACAGAATAACAACAAAAAAATCCAGAAAAATGCATGTCAAAAATGTTATAAATTGATTTGCATTTTAATGAGGGAAATAAGTATTTGACCCCTCTGCTAAACATGACTTAGTACTTGGTGGCAAAACCCTTGTTGGCAATCACAGAGGTCAGACGTTTCTTGTAGTTGGCCACCAGGTTTGCACACATCTCAGGAGGGATTTTGTCCCACTCCTCTTTGCAGATCTTCTCCAAGTCATTAAGGTTTCGAGGCTGACGTTTGGCAACTCGAACCTTCAGCTCCCTCCACAGATTTTCTATGGGATTAAGGTCTGGAGACTGGCTAGGCCACTCCAGGACCTTAATGTGCTTCTTCTTGAGCCACTCATTTGTTGACTTGGCCGTGTGTTTTGGGTCATTGTCATGCTGGAATACCCATCCACGACCCATTTTCAATGCCCTGGCTGAGGGAAGGAGGTTCTTACCCAAGATTTGAAGGTACATGGCCCCGTCCATCGTCCCTTTGATGCGGTGAAGTTGTCCTGTCCCCTTAGCAGAAAAACACCCCCAAAGCATAATGTTTCCACCTCCATGTTTGATGGTGGGGATGGTGTTCTTGGGGTCATAGGCAGCATTCCTCCTCCTCCAAACACGGCGAGTTGAGTTGATGCCAAAGAGCTCCATTTTGGTCTCATCTGACCACAACACTTTCACCCAGTTCTCCTCTGAATCATTCAGATGTTCATTGGCAAACTTCAGACGGGCATGTATATGTGCTTTCTTGAGCAGGGGGACCTTGCGGGAGCTGCAGGATTTCAGTCCTTCACGGCGTAGTGTGTTACCAATTGTTTTCTTGGTGACTATTGTCCCAGCTGCCTTGAGAACATTGACAAGATCCTCCCATGTAGTTCTGGGCTGATTTCTCACCGTTCTCATGATCATTGCAACTCTACGAGGTGAGATCTTGCATGGAGCCCCAGGCCGAGGGAGATTGACAGTTATTTTGTGTTTCTTCCATTTGCGAATAATCGCACCAACTGTTGTCACCTTCTCACCAAGCTGCTTGGCGATGGTCTTGTAGCCCATTCCAGCCTTGTGTACGTCTACAATCTTGTCCCTGACATCCTTGGAGAGCTCTTTGGTCTTGGCCATGGTGGAGAGTTTGGAATCTGATTGATTGATTGCTTCTGTGGACAGGTGTCTTTTATACAGGTAACAAACTGAGATTAGGAGCACTCACTTTAAGAGTGTGCTCTAATCTCAGCTCGTACCCGTATAAAAGACACCTGGGAGCCAGAAATCTTTCTGATTGAGAGAGGGTCAAATACTTATTTCCCTCATTAAAATGCAAATCAATTTATAACATTTTTGACATGCGTTTTTCTAGATTTTGTTGTTGTTATTCTGTCTCTCACTGTTCAAATATACCTACCATTAAAATTATAGACTGATCATTTCTTTGTCAGTGGGCAAACGTACAAAATCAGCAGGGGATCAAATACTTTTTTCCCTCACTGTATGTCTCCACGACCCCATGTTTCCAGTAGGATTATGATGTCTTGTCCCTTGATGTTTTTAATCAATTCTGGATTTGTTGTTTTATAACCAAAATGTGAAGAGTACAGGCCCTGGATATTCCAATAGCTGATAGTTAATGATCTCATTTATAATAAGTGATATTCACTAGTTTGAGTAAAGTACATTGAAAAAAAAAATATATATATATATATATAATAATAATAATAGTAATATATATATATATATATATATATATAAACACACATACATACATATATATATACATACACATATACAGTGGGGGAAAAAAGTATTTAGTCAGCCAACAATTGTGCAAGTTCTCCCACTTAAAAAGATGAGAGAGGCCTGTAATTTTCATCATAGGTACACGTCAACTATGACAGACAAAATGAGGAAAAAAAATCCAGAAAATCACATTGTAGGATTTTTTATGAATTTATTTGCAAATTATGGTGGAAAATAAGTATTTGGTCACCTACAAGCAAGCAAGATTTCTGGCTCTCACAGACCTGTAACTTCTTCTTTAAGAGGCTCCTCTGTCCTCCACTCGTTACCTGTATTAATGGCACCTGTTTGAACTTGTTATCAGTATAAAAGACACCTGTCCACAACCTCAAACAGTCACACTCCAAACTCCACTATGGCCAAGACCAAAGAGCTGTCAAAGGACACCAGAAACAAAATTGTAGACCTGCACCAGGCTGGGAAGACTGAATCTGCAATAGGTAAGCAGCTTGGTTTGAAGAAATCAACTGTGGGAGCAATTACTAGGAAATGGAAGACATACAAGACCACTGATAATCTCCCTCGATCTGGGGCTCCACGCAAGATCTCACCCCGTGGGGTCAAAATGATCACAAGAACGGTGAGCAAAATCCCAGAACCACACGGGGGGACCTAGTGAATGACCTGCAGAGAGCTGGGACCAAAGTAACAAAGCCTACCATCAGTAACACACTACGCCGCCAGGGACTCAAATCCTGCAGTGCCAGACGTGTTCCCCTGCTTAAGCCAGTACATGTCCAGGCCCGTCTGAAGTTTGCTAGAGTGCATTTGGATGATCCAGAAGAGGATTGGGAGAATGTCATATGGTCAGATGAAACCAAAATAGAACTTTTTGGTAAAAACTCAACTCGTCGTGTTTGGAGGACAAAGAATGCTGAGTTGCATCCAAAGAACACCATACCTACTGTGAAGCATGGGGGGTGGAAACATCATGCTTTTGGGCTGTTTTTCTGCAAAGGGACCAGGACGACTGATCCGTGTAAAGGAAAGAATGAATGGGGCCATGTATCGTGAGATTTTGAGTGAAAACCTCCTTCCATCAGCAAGGGCATTGAAGATGAAACGTGGCTGGGTCTTTCAGCATGACAATGATCCCAAACACACCGCCTGGGCAACGAAGGAGTGGCTTCGTAAGAAGCATTTCAAGGTCCTGGAGTGGCCTAGCCAGTCTCCAGATCTCAACCCCATAGAAAATCTTTGGAGGGAGTTAAAAGTCTGTGTTGCCCAGCGACAGCCCCAAAACATCACTGCTCTAGAGGAGATCTGCATGGAGGAATGGGCCAAAATACCAGCAACAGTGTGTGAAAACCTTGTGAAGACTTACAGAAAACATTTGACCTGTGTCATTGCCAACAAAGGGTATATAACAAAGTATTGAGAAACTTTTTGTTATTGACCAAATACTTATTTTCCACCATAATTTGCAAATAAATTCATTAAAATCCTACAATGTGATTTTCTGGAATTTTTTTCCTCATTTTGTCTGTCATAGTTGACGTGTACCTATGATGAAAATTACAGGCCTTTTTAAGTGGGAGAACTTGCACAATTGGTGGCTGACTAAATACTTTTTTCCCCCACTGTATATACACATACATACATACATACATACATACATACATACATACATACATACATACATACATACTGTGATGTCACGAGAGGCTGTGTCCTGGAGGGACGTTACATCCCCCTGAGGTGGCTGCAAACCCAGACAGCTATGGCTCCATCTGCTGGTATGGTCGGGAACTCCACCCCTCTATGGCCAATCTTCCCACGCAGCTGAAACAAATGAGGAGCTGATGAGCTGAAGGTTTGGGAAGGGAAGAGACACAGTCTCCAACCTGGGCTCTCTGGAGGACAAGAGTGCTGCACGTCCACTTCCATGAGGAATATAAGGATTTGGAGATACTTACCTTTGGGAAATACTCACCTTTGGATATATGCACCTGTGGAAATACGTGAGAGACATTTGGAAGGACTTTTTGCTGGGTTGGCCACTAGCTGCAACGTGGACTACAGTAAGGCTGGGGGAAAAGTTATCTGAGCGAGTGAGAATTATGACTTTGGATGTGGAAGAGACATCCCTGAACTGTTAACCCTTAAAGAGCCACAAGAGAACAGAATTTTGTTATATTTTCGTTAATTTCCCAAGACCTATAATAAAATCCTTGTTTTGTTTGAACCTTGTCTCCTTGCACTACTTGAGCAATCCCGCTGAAAGCTGTGTAGCCTCTCGTGACGTCACAGATGGTGGAGAATACAGGCACGCTCAAGCGTTAATAGTGCATGTCAGAGGAGGATACCGAAGGTTTGATCACCCAGTTTTCCAAGTTGGCCGTAGGCTCCCCGCCGACTGAAATGGAGGACATATTGAAAGCCCTTGTTGCTGGCCAGCAAGCCCAGATGCAAGCAAACGTGGCTCTCTTGGAGGAGCAAAAGAAAGCCAACCTTCTGAAGGCAGAGGAATTGCAGTTGCAGAGACAGAGGGTTGTCCAAAATACCCGCCCAATAAAGGCAAGTGACTTTATATCTAAGATGGGAGCTACCGATGACATTGAGGCATACCTGCATGCATTTGAGGCCACGGCCACTAGGGAAGCCTGGCCCAAGCAACAGTGGGTTGGTCTGTTAGCCCCCCTTTCTAACCGGGGAATCGCTGAATGCTGTCCGGGACCTGGGCCCTGACCAGGTTACTGACTATGATGCCCTGAAGTCTGAGATCCTCAGCAGATATGGACTCACAAAGTTTGGTATGGCCCAGCGCTTTCACGGCTGGACCTTCCAACCAGACCAACCTCCGCGGGCGCAGATGCATGAACTTGTCCGAATCGCAAGGAAATGGCTGGATCCGCAGAGGAATACAGCAGCGGCGGTGGTGGAGGCCGTTGTGGTGGATCGTTACCTACGCGCCCTGCCTTATGAGGCAAAACGGTTCATCAGTCAACAGGCCTTGACCACGGCTGATCTGACCGTGGAAGCTGTGGAAAAGTACCAGGCCACAGCGGAGATGCTGAATGCTTCCCGAAAAGACCCCAGGAGTGCGGCCCCACCACAAATGGGAAGAACCCGTCCAAAGGACCCCAAGGTCTCGAACCCAGCCACGCCAGGACTTATCCCGGCTCCAGGGGGAGCCAGAAACCAGGCGGGTCCAAGAAGAGTACACCAGGAGGGGGGAAACTCGACAGTGTTACCGGTGTGGGGAGATGGGACATATCTCCTGGCAGTGTGGGGAAACCAGCCGATGAACCTATGCCCACTGCGGAGTCCTCCAGCTCAGCACCCACACACCGTTTTGCCTCGCTCTTGGGAGTCGTAGATGGCGGCCCAGATCGACCCCCCACCTGCCCGGTAACTGTGAATCACCATGATGTGGAGGCCTTACTGGATTCTGGTAGCCGGGCCACCCTGGTGCGTAAGGATTTGGTGGGCCCAACGTGTCTGACCCCGGGAAAGTCCTCCCAGTTTCCTGTGTCCATGGGGACACCAGAGAATACCCCATTACTGAACTTACAATGACCAGCACACGGGGAACCATACACACGACGGCGGGGGTGGTTGATTCCTCCCCGTCCCTGTCCTAATTGGACGAGACTGCCCAGCCTTTTACCCACTCTGGAGAGAGTCTCAGGAGAGGATAACCCGAGTACCTCGGAAACGGAGAGGCAAGACTCATCCTGGGAAGGCTCCGGTGCAATCCTCCGAGTTACTCACTCCCGCCCCGGGCTCTGATAGGGATGGCAGGTGCCCAGACCGACACAGAGACGGAGCTACAGAATCTGGACAAAGAACTGTCTGGTCTGAAGGGGACCGCTGAGAGGTATCGTTTGTTAAAGCAACAGTTAGACATGAAGACAGAAGAGTTAGATATCCTCCAGGCTAAACTCCAACAGAGCTCCTTCCATAAGCAACAGGAGGAGCTGGAGAGGCTGCGCAGGACCATCGAGGAGTGTGAGGAGACCCTGCGCAGTAGTAAGGAGGTCCAGAAGAAGGCAGAGGAGAAGTACAAGGTGTTGGAGAACAAGATGAAGAATGCGGAGGCAGAGAGAGAGAAGGAACTGAAAGCTGCTCAACAGAAGCTAAACTCTGCTAAAACCAAGGCTGATGCGTTCAGTAAGAAACTCAAGGAGAGACAACAGGAGGCTGAGTCCCTGGTCCTAGAGGTGGAGGAGTTGAAGAGAGAGCAGGCTGGCAAGCACCACGGCAATGCGGACGCCCTCTCCCGGCGTGATGCCTTCTTCGCTGCCTTTACCCCGACGAGGACGTCGGTCCCGAGGAGGGGGATGTGTGATGTCACGAGAGGCTGTGTCCTGGAGGGACGTTACATCCCCCTGAGGTGGCTGCAAACCCAGACAGCTATGGCTCCATCTGCTGGTATGGTCGGGAACTCCACCCCCTCTATGGCCAATCTTCCCACGCAGCTGAAACAAATGAGGAGCTGATGAGCTGAAGGTTTGGGAAGGGAAGAGACACAGTCTCCAACCTGGGCTCTCTGGAGGACAAGAGTGCTGCACGTCCACTTCCATGAGGAATATAAGGATTTGGAGATACTTACCTTTGGGAAATACTCACCTTTGGATATATGCACCTGTGGAAATAGTGAGAGACATTTGGAAGGACTTTTTTGCTGGGTTGGCCACTAGCTGCAACGTGGACTACAGTAAGGCTGGGGAAAAGTTATCTGAGCGAGTGAGAATTATGACTTTGGATGTGGAAGAGACATCCCTGAACTGTTAACCCTTAAAGAGCCACAAGAGAACAGAATTTTGTTATATTTTCGTTAATTTCCCAAGACCTATAATAAAATCCTTGTTTTGTTTGAACCTTGTCTCCTTGCACTACTTGAGCAATCCCGCTGAAAGCTGTGTAGCCTCTCGTGACGTCACAATACATACATACATACATACATACATACATACATACATATACACACACACCATTACACATCAC
>NC_059231.1:10284862-10299862 GCF_020615455.1 Coregonus clupeaformis
TTATCTTATTGAGTATCTTTAACATTAAACCCAAAACATTTTTCTCTAGAGTGTAAATACCTTTCTATGAAATATGAACAAATGTTTATGAAGTGTGAATACATTACTATGAAATATGAACAAATCTTTATGGAGTGTGAGAGCGAAAAACTTGTCTGGCAGCCTTCGTTCCAAATATCCATCCATCAATCAAGACAGTAAAATTCTCTCACGGTCCCTCTGCCCCAGGCAACCACCTAGGTACTCCAGATCAATTCATAAATCTTTATCAATGCATTTGAAACTATGATGCAATTAAATACACATGAAAGCCCCAGCAAACAAAATACTATCCAAAATGTCCACTCTCAGGCTGGTCGACCCATCGGACCCTACAGTGGATCTCTATCCCTGCCTAGACTCCATGTCCCTAAACATTCACGAAATAAACAAAAACATCTAAGATCCCCACATGTATTCAATAACATCAAATATCATTCTACAAAAATTATTACCTAAGAATATGACACACATTATGTATTACACATGCAAATATGTCTATATTTCATTGCAGACACTGGAATGTAGTCCACTACACTTCATCTCCTCAGCAGTGTCGATCCAATGCATCGTTGATGATGGAATCGGAACCTTTCCACACCTTCCTTGTTCCATCTTCTCCAGTCATTGTCCTTTCATATTGTCCTTGTTTGCGTATTTCAATCTCTACATATTCCCCCAAATGCTTCTGGAAGAAAAGAAAAGACCAAACAGTACCTTTTGCAAAACAACACTTTCAAATTAAAACATCAATATCAACTAAGAATATAAAAAATGATATAAAATGATATATGAATCAATATCCTATTTCCCCCCTTTGATTCATAACATCATACTAAAATCACACTAATATTGAAAAAAAAATTGAAAAATGGGTGACATTTACTGTAAATGTAATCAAAAAGGATATTTATCCATCAATACTCCATCCAGTCCCACTTGTCCATCTTCATCCAGATCAGGAACAGTCAACAACGGCATCTGAGTGTTGTCTCCAGGCATCACTACTCCAACCTATCTCAATATCATAGCTTTCTCAAAGGTCAGTAACAAATTACAAACATCACATACAGTGCTATCAAAGCTGCTATTAAATCTGAACCATCACTGCTCCCACTGGGCCTAACTAATCTTGCAACCAAGACTTCACTGACCACCCAGCTCCTTCAGATCTACCAAATGCATCCCTTATATTCTTCAATGCATCTATAACTATCTGGAATCAAAGTATAGGTAATATTATCAATATGATCTTTCCAAATTTTACACCATACCATGGAAAAATCCCCACTTCTCTCTTAGACTTATCCTCCAATGATAGGCTTCCCAGACTATAAAATTCCTCTAAAATTGATGCTGGATAATAACCCTCTTCCACTTCATATCGTTGTACAAACTATACTTCATTTGACTAGGTGCAACAGCTTCTACTTCTGGTCCTGATAACAATACTTCTTCTCCATAATTATCTCTCCATGTGGGAGGAACGTCACCATCCCCACTCCATCTCTCACAGCTACAAGGAAGATGAGCTGTATCACCCATCCTTACCCTAATAACAGTCTTTTCCTCTAAACTTGGTGCTGGAGCTATCTGCTCCCTTGTAATCAAATGCGATATATTTATGGCTTTAATAACTATCAATGTTGAAAGAGTTAAATTGCTCCTCACTGTTGTTATAATAGGCTGAAGTGTTGATGTCATTGTCGTTGTTTCATCTAGTTTCCCCCAAACTTTGAACTCTTTACTTGTACTTCCATCTATCACCACTAGTGTCACTACATTCACTCTCTCTTCCTACTCTAAACCCTCACTTTCAAACTTTTGATTATAAAAAATACACTTACAATTACCTTGATCTTCCTGCTGGGAATTGTAAATATAGATACTCAATCACCCTCAATCTTCTCTTATCATTCAGCAACGCATACTTTCTCAATGCATCTGCTCCTAACAGATCTAAACTCCTACCATATCTATCTTCCCACTAAACTCTAAAATGTCCTTCACCACTGTTCTCTCTCTCTTACTACTAACTTTGAAACTTAGCTTACTGTCCTAGAGCTCCTTCAACCCTAGTTCTCATAACTTTTTTAATCTAATCTTTTCTCCTAACTTTTAAAAAACCTTTTCCACTGATTTATTCACAAAATCCTCTACCACCAATTTTTAGAATATGTGATTGGGAAGTCCCCACCTGCTTCTGACTTCTTTACACACAGACTTGTTAAATGATCGAACATATTTTAGCCTAGTTTGAAATCTCTTGCACCTCTTGGTGTAGGAATGTAACCAAGAATAACAGTCACCCCTTTTAACTTTATTTTTCAGACAGATTGTCTAATAGGCAGTCTAATAGATTGTCATCCTTCCTATGATATTATTTTCAAGCAAATATGATTCCCAAAAACCCTACTCTTTTAAAATCTTCTACCAGACAGCCGTTTAGTGTACATCTTATTGTACAGTTCAATTTACACCATGCATCTCTTCCCAACAATGCAATAGGTATATGTTCTAATACCAGTATGTGTATTTTAATTTCTCTTAGATTTTTATAGCAGATCTCAATTGGTTCCTTAAGAGTAATCAACTGTTTTACTCCCTCAAATCCTATCCTAATTAGTTAATTTTACATAGTGAGATGTTTAACCTCTTTAGGCTCAACACAGATAAAAGCTTTTCCTCTATTCCTTCTCCAAGTCCTTTTTATTTTCACTTCAATTGTTGGATATTTTCTCTAATCGGTGCTATCAGCTGACACCCCCCTTCGGATCTTCTAGGCACTCTAGAATCCTTGCTCCTTTAAGGGTTCACCTGGAGAACAGGTGATCTTCACTTGCTCCTTTATCTTCCTCAGAAATTCCCTCTGTTGTTTCCTCCTGGCGCATTGCACTCACAGGTAAAGTAACCAATCTGTCCACAATTATAACACTCTTCTGAAAGTTGCTGGAAGTGTGGCTGAAATCTTCCTCCTCCTTCTAAGCCTTCTCATCCTCTTCCTCTCCAATTCTGTGTCTGTCCAGAAACTGGCTGTGGATATGAAACAACTGGTACCCGCCTTGGTGGCTGGTACAATTGCATTTGACCTTGTTCAGTTGAAGCTGTAGCAGTGATTATTGATTTGGTTCACTCTGATTCTTCATAACCAAAGCTTTTCTTCTCCTTCTTCTTCTCCACCTTCTTCTTCTTCCCCAGTTGTATTTGATCAAGTTTTCTGAGAGTTTCTTGGTGCTGCTCTTTCTTGTTGTTGACATATCAGTATTCTTCAAAAGGTTATATTCTAAGTTCTGTCCTCGAAATATCATCTTCCATCATCTTCTTACTTTTCTCTCTTTCCTTGGCCTCAATGTATTCTTCTCCTCCAATTCTTGGGATTCTTTTCTCAGCAGTTTTTCTTCTCTTCTGTATCTTCAGCTTCTCGAGTTGTACTTTGCAGTTCTCTTACTTCTTCTAAATTATTCCCCTTATCTAGGCATGATACGCATCGGTCTATATCTCTTTCTATTTCTTCTGTGCTAATCATTGTTGAATAAAATCATCTTGAACATAAATGACCTTTAATCTCCAAGTCTTCATCTTTATCTTCATCTTTCCGAACCTCATTCTTCTCTTAGTTTCCAGACATCTCGGTTTTTTCTTACTTCTGGAGTTTTGGATTCATTTTTATGGTCGTTTCTGCTTGTCCTCTCTCTATTATTCGTTCATCTTCATCTCTGATGCAATAATCACCCTCCTGGATGATCACTGGAAGCTGAGGATAAACATCCCTAAGCTCTACTTCCTTCTCATAAGGTGGGGGTCTTTTTGCTAAATCCGTATGTGAGAAAGGTATACTGACTTCTGCCCTTAGTTTTTCTGTCGCCTTCTCTTCCTTTAGCATTTTCTCTATACCTTTGTTTCTCTTATCGTTGGTATCTTTCATCAGTTTTTGTCCTTCATCTTCAAACAGCTTAAGAACACCCAGCTCTCTTTGTCTCTTTTCTTTATGTTGTTCCCTTTTTTCCCCTTCTTTTGATCTGCCTTGTAAATTGACAGAAGCACTTTCATGATGTTGATGACGTCAGGGTTAAGAGTCCCTTCCACTGGCCATGGTTGTTCAATGTCAGGCCAACGTGTGTTCCATTTTCCGGATAACCTCGCAATACCCTTAACTAAAGGATTACTATTTTCAACTATATCAACTGGTGTAATGACTTTCATAGCCTTGCTGTCCTTTCTCCCCATTGTAACAACTCTTTTATATTCCTTTATTGTGAATTATTTTATTTTAGACTATATAGCCTATGGCTTCCCCCCTTTAATTATTAATATAAACTAAACAACCCAAAAAAAGAAAAAAAGAAAAGTCCAAATCAATCAATAAAAATATGAATATTCAAAAAATTCAATTAAACAATTTTTTTCAAAAAATATAATTTTTATTAAAATAAAAAATCAATTAAAAAATCAATTAAAAAATTATGAATAATCAAAAACAATTTTTTATTTCTATATCCTATTTTACCAATTTATCAATTAGTGGCTATCTTACCACATCCCATCAGGAAAGTAAATGCAAGTAGTCAACTTCACAGCAATCCCAAAAAATAAAGACTTCCAATCCTACAACACTACAATACTCATAAATTCCATTGTTTAATAAGCACCCAATTATCTTAATTTTACAGAATAATGTCAGTACTTGATTTCCAACAGAACTGTAATCAAACCAACTCATTCACAGCAACTCCAAAATGCAATTTTTATTCAATCAGTCGTCTTTTGCCAAGTCCATGTGAAATTGTCATAACATCAAATATCCTGTAGGGGAAGGTTTTTTGTAAACAGAACAGTACTAGCCTGATATTTGACTCGATCCTTTGTCGCGTCACACCTTGTCATGTGATGTACACGTCAGCACCTCCTCTCTTTCTCTCTCTCTCCTCTCGTCCTATCGCCTCTCATATGACAAAGGAACAAAAAACAGAAAAAGAATTGAGCAGTTTATGCAATCACTGAGTCACTTCAACCATTCAATATTCCTCCGTTCACATTTGCTCTAAGAATTAACTCAGGAATAATTATAGATAGCTCAATAACATTATTATTTTATTTATTTACTTAATTATTTTTATTTTTAATCCGTCAACATCTCTCTCTCATTTATCAATTCAATATGTATCAAGAAACCCGTTTCATCGTCAAACAGCCGATGTAACAACTAGAACATTCCATTCGTGTTCAAATCTCTCCTCTTTGTTCCTTCGTCTGTGTCTCTGTCTCACCCCCTTGCACCGTTTAGCAGAGAACCTATTATCCCTACGTCACTCTAGTGTCGTAAAATCACACGTGTCGTAATCTAGTGTAGTAAAATTCCACGTGTCGTAGTGTAGTGCCGTAAAATCACACGCATGCGCAGTACATTTAACAATACGATTTCACCGTGGAAGGGAGCTTCTCAGCTCTCTCCCCAACCCAAACAGACAGTTAACTCCGTTTTCTCCTCATAGTCAAACAACATTTAACAGAGCTCACAAAGCATAGAACCTAAATTCTACACACACAAACATAATTTAAGAGGCTTTATTCCATCGCAATGGCCCTCTAAGGTCACATGTTAGCATGCAGCATGTAGCACCATTAGCATTTAGCCTTAGCATGTATGTACCATGTGGCATGTAACAATGTAACAATGTAACCTGCATTGCGCCTTAAATTCCTTTTTCCTTTGTCACTAACTTTATGCTGCCGTGAGTTATGGATATTCTATGAGAGGTTACATCAGACAAATGCTTCGTCAAACACCAGCTGAGCGGTAACATGCAACAGAATGTATATTCCACTCTCCAGTTCCCAGAACTCACCTAAAACACCAAATGCGTTATCAGGATTTATGGCCCACCATGGAGGTCGCCCCGTTTTAGATGGGTCTTTCCAGATCCGCAATGCCCTAATGTGTATACGTATATCTGCCTTGTATATCTGCCTTATTCACTACCATCGATTGTTCTAGAATTCCTATTCAAGCCTATTCCTATAGACACTCCCCCTATTTGCGCCGTTTACCAATGCAACCAAAATGTAGAATATTTATAACAGACCCTTAGTCGACAGCAACAAGACCACATCCGCACACACAAGTAATTTACACGGTACACCTTTCCAATGCACACCCATAAGCCAGCGAACCAACTAGCGCCCAAAATCTGTGAGGAATCTCACCTTATAGCCGGCTTGAGCGGGAGTCACCTCGCGGCTCATGAATGGAACACAAGGAAGATGCAGACCGATCCCGGACGAGCCCCCATTTGTAGTATCGCGTCAATGCTGGAAATTATTGCTGTCAAACAAAGAGTCCGCTTAGGCTGTACTTTGATTATAAGTTTTAATTATATCACAAGATGTCAGCATAAGTTTACAGACCCTGCCGGGGCTGGAGAACAGTGTCCAAAGATAATATGTCTGTTCTAACCCCCTCTGTCTCTAGCCTATACTTATAAGGTATGTAAAAATATGGGTTGCTCCCTCTGCTGTCCAATCACCTGTCTCCCCTGGGGCGTCACCCTAAAAACGGCTATTTTTGAACTAAAATAAACATCCCCTCAGGTTCCACTAGAAAACATTCACCAAGTCATAATCTTAATACACTACAGTTATAAACAGGCCGGTGATGAATCTTATGAACGATAAAGACGTTAACGAGATCTGAAAAGCATTTAAATCCCAACTGCTGCAAGGAGAAGGTCAGTAATTTTTATTCATGGTTTTTGGTGAGATTATTTGAATTTGTATGAGAATAATAATTATTGTGAAGGGCAGAGAATAGTTACCAAAATCTCATAAGAGAATTATAAAGGAAGGAAGGGGGGTCCGGAATTGACCCTAGGTGAATAGCTATTACCAAAATAAACGAGTTAATATTGAGATTGTACGAGATACAGTCTTTACAGTATAAACAGGAAGGGGGATAATTATCGTTGTGTGAGATAGATACATTAAACAAGTCGAGAGTCAGAAACAGCTGGGGATTTGCTCTAACTCTGTCTATTTCATAAAACTGGAGCAGTTACGACCTCTGGGTTACGGATAGTGTTAGCAAAAAATCGTATAAGGTTGTATAAATGTGAGACCTAATGATCCATCGAAATACGTCATAATTGTTTCAAGGAAGGGACTAAAATAAGTCGCGTGAGAAAAAAATGGTTGTCCCATCCGTTTAAAACTGGGGTCTTAAAAAACTCTGGGTTACGGGTTGAATAATTTAAATGGTTGATTACAAAAGCAGATCATAACATTTTTCAAAAGTCGCACTATTAATAAGTCCCAAAGGAAATCATTCTTGATTTAATTATTACAATAGGGGAGGAGATAAGAGGAAGTGCTTTAACTGTAACAAAGAGGGACATTTGGCCAGGGAGTGTAAGGCCCCGTGTAAATACTGTAACAGAACAGGTCATAACCATCGCGACTGCAGGGATAAAGGAAAGGGCAGTGTCCGGGATATGACAGTCTATTTTTTGGTTCCACGGGTAAAATGTTTGAAGAAATGATTTGTGTCGATTAAGAATTGGCTAAAAACACCACGAAGCGATTATTTGAGAGGTACCTATACATTTCTAACGATATATACGTATTAACTTTCTCACCCAAACGTAGACGTACGTCATGGGTGAGAAAGTAGAGAATGTTTACATTTACAGTCATTTGGCGGACGCTCTGGTCCAGAGCGACTTATGGGGGCGATTGGGGTTGAGTACCTTGCTCAGGGGCACATCGACAGATTTTTCGCCTGGTCGGCTCAGGGATTGGAACCGGCGACCTCTCGGTTGCTGGCACAGCGCTCTTAGTCACTAAGCTGCCTGCCGCCCATATGAGTTTAAGGTTGTGCCGTTGTTTGATCATGTGATAAGGTTTAATGGGTAAAGACAGTACATAGTTTAAATGATAGGAATATAATTAAATGTATGCTTATCAACGATAGCAAGTATTTGTTTTATTAATTAGGGCCTAATCAGAGAGAACAGTTAAAGAAATTGAATAGCGAACTGAAATGGCGATAGAGCTGTGAAAATTATTTAAGTTGAGGACAAAGGAAAATAATTTATGATTCTAGTTCCGGGTAAAAGGGTTGTACTTGCTTGACTAGATCGAGCAGAAGTTTTAATAGTTGAATGAAAAGCATTTCTTTGACGAAGTCTAATGGTTATTATTTTATTGTATAGGTTAGGTAACACCAGTGGTGTATGAAAATAATTGGTGAATTCTAAAATGATAATTTGGTTTCGTTACGTGAACAATGGGATATCGTTTTTACTATTAGGATGATGGATTGGATAGACATTGGTTATAAGTATGAAGTTATTAAACAATAGGTTTATATTTTAAAAGCATCAATGCAACAGGTTGAGAGGATTAAATTAATAGAAAGGGGTTATAGGTTTATATTAGAAGGTGTAGTGAACTTAATGAAATGTGGTATTATATAGCGGCTTCCAGGATTGATGGAAGTCTCCTATAGCATTATGTTAAGGGGATGCCTGGGATAAAATATAATGTCTTATTTATACGGAGTATGTGATTGTATTGGCTAATGAATGAAATATGACATTTACAGGGGTGAAAGGAACAATAGAAGGGGAAACAGATTTTCCTAGGGGGTTGATCAAATAATTGATAATGGATCATTTGAGATGAGATTAAATAATCATTGTATACTCGAGGAATTTTGAGTGGTTTTATGGATTAGTTATGAGGAATTAGATTGATGCAAACGATTATTGATGGGTTAGGACTGGGGATATCTGTATCATGTTTTGTGTGTACCACCATCTTTAGATTACTGATGGTAATTGAAGGTTAACAAAATGTATAACCAGGAGAAAGAGATTAGCTTATCTCATTGGAATGTTGCCCAGGACTAGGGGGAGCAGTAGTGAAGTTAGGCAGTATTTAGGTCGTAAAAGTGAGCTACCAAGTTAAGTGAGGCCTGGCTATTTTTGGCTGTTGTTTTTCAATTGGGTTTTCCAAATAAAAAACAACACACCTAGTATGATGGTTATAAAGGGTTGTTATGTTACATTTAGGGGGTTTTCAACAGTTCATAGGTGATGGGTCTTAAAAGAGCACACATGGTGAATTTTATGGAGTTTTTTTTATTTATTGATAGAGTTTGGGGTATACATGATTTCTTATGAGAATAAATGTCATGAGGACTTAATGAACACCTGGGATAAGTAACATTTAAACATGGTGATGAGGGAGTTTTTTTTAGTGGACTATTAGATACAGTGGGGAGAACAAGTATTTGATACACTGCCGATTTTGCAGGTTTTCCTACTTACAAAGCATGTAGAGGTCTGTAATGTTTTATTATAGGTACACTTCAACTGTGAGAGACTGAATCTAAAACAAAAATCCAGAAAATCACATTGTATGATTTTTAAGTAATTAATTAGCATTTTATTGCATGACATAAGTATTTGATCACCTACCAACCAGTAAGAATTCCGGCTCTCACAGACCTGTTCGTTTTTCTTTAAGAAGCCCTCCTGTTCTCCACTCATTACCTGTATTAACTGCACCTGTTTGAACTTGTTACCTGTATAACAGACACCTGTCCACACACTCAATCAAACAGACTCCAACCTCTCCACAATGGCCAAGACCAGAGAGCTGTGTAAGGACATCAGGGATAAAATTGTAGACCTGCACAAGGCTGGGATGGGCTACAGGACAATAGGCAAGCAGCTTGGTGAGAAGGCAACAACTGTTGATGCAGTTTTTTGAAAATTGAAGAAGTTCAAGATGACGGTCAATCACCCTCGGTCTGGGGCTCCATGCAAGATCTCACCTCGTGGGGCATCAATGATCATGAGGAAGGTGAGGGATCAGCCCAGAACTACACGGCAGGACCTGGTCAATGACCTGAAGAGAGCTGGGACCACAGTCTCAAAGAAAACCATTAGTAACACACTACGCCGTCATGGATTAAAATCCTGCAGCGCACGCAAGGTCCCCCTGCTCAAGCCAGCGCATGTCCAGGCCCGTCTGAAGTTTGCCAATGACCATCTGGATGATCCAGAGGAGGAATGGGAGAAGGTCATGTGGTCTGATGAGACAAAAATAGAGCTTTTTGGTCTAAACTCCACTCTCCGTGTTTGGAGGAAGAAGAAGGATGAGTACAACCCAAAGAACACCATCCCAACCGTGAAGCATGGAGGTGGAAATATCATTCTTTGGGGATGCTTTTCTGCAAAGGGGACAGGACAACTGCACCGTATTGAGGGGAGGATGGATGGGGCTATGTATCGCGAGATCTTGGCCAACAAGAGCAACCTGGGTCCACGTTACCCACTGCAAAAAGGTAAGAACACATACAAGCACCACTGAACATATGCAGAGTTAGAGAGAAGAACTGGACCAATAGGGTCTGGGGATCACCTCTGTTAACGAAGATCTCCTACCCCGACCTATCATCACTGTAGTGTGTTCTCAGGGTGTGAGTATGGGGTGATACCAAGCAGAAAGACTGAGGACAGGAGGGGGTTGGCGGTTTTTGGGAAGGGGGGTAACTTGAGCTGCATCATAGTCTCGGCAATGGTCTTGATATGTCAAGATCCACCACCAATTACGCTATGCCCTTACCATTGTTGAACAGGGATTGGGCTAGCAAAGTTGACTTACTCGGCCAACCCATCTAGGTTCACTTTAACTCCTGGCGAATACCAGTGTTACAGACATAGAAATGGCACCCGTAACTTGGGTGATTTTGATGGCTGTAAAGATATAATGAATGTGACTGATTTAGATAAGGAAGGGAGAAAAAAAATTATGAACCTTACCATCCCTCTGACTGATGTGTGGTGGGCATGTACTAACAAAGGGAGCATTCGACAGACATTACCAGAAGGATGGGTGGGTACTTGTGCACCAGGATTGTTGGTCCAACCTGTAAGAATTATCAGGAGGAGAAGAAATATAGGTCAGGAAGGAAATAGCCCAATTTGGATAGATGGTATAGGCATCCCCAGGGGTGTTCCAGACGAATACAAAGCTATGAATCAAATATGGGAGGGTTTTACCACACATTTTTTCTGGTGGGTGACAATAAACAAGAATGTGGATTGGATTAATTATATCTATTACAACCAACAACGATTTATTAACCAGACTAGAGATGGAGTAAAGGGGATCTCCGAACAATTATCCGCCATCCCACTCATGACTTAGTAAAAGAGGTTGGCTCTAGATCAGGCAGAAAGGGCTGGTGTCTATAGAATGATATGCCATTGTTGCACATTTATCCCTAACAACACCACACTGGATGGGACAGTCACCAGAGCTCTTGCAGAATTAACTGCACTAAGTGAAGAATGAACTGAGAACTCAGAAGTTAGTACATCGTGGGTAGGGTGGTTTGATTAAATGTTTGGTAAATGGAAAACCATAGCAGCCACCATCTTAGGGGCGGTCAGTGTTTGTATGGGTATTCTTGTATTATGTGGTTGTTGTCTTGTTCCCTGTGTCTGAGGATTGGTGAGTCAGGCGTTGGTGAAATGCAGTATCTCAACAATGATGAGAGATGGACCGACTCCAGACTCTGACCAGGGGAATGTGAAAAACGATCCTCCAGGCTTGGTGGATGACGAGGATTTGGACCCTGAAAGACCGCAATTGGATGAAATGTTTATTAGTTCTGACGTAATCTCTGAGATTAATCATGCTTGTAAATACATTTATCCTGAATGTGAAAACATTTAGTCAAAGGGGTGGATTGATAGATTAATTTGTATTTTAAGAATAATGACTAAAGGATTTCACCCCAAATACAGTATAAATGTGTGAATGGTGTTAGAGTTATAATGTTGTGTCAACCCACTAACAGAGGGGGGCGGGACTAAACATTCCAGGGTGAAGGGGACTGAGAAAACTGGTTAAAAAAAGCCTCCTAAAGGTGGGCGGAGCAAAGTGCCTTTGTGTGTCAAGGGGTATAAAGCTGTATGTATGTTATTTGGCGGCAGAGCTCTCCATGATTAAAAATACAGATCATTCTTGCTGGTTGTGGACCTTGAATCATTTATGATTAAAACCAGAGCCTTACAACCCCTGGTAATGATTCAAGCTTAGGTTGAATTAGAGATAGAAATACTCATGACAGTGTTGCTATGGGTTCATGGTTAGGTGTTGCTATGGGTTCATGGTTAGGTGTTGCTATGGGTTCATGGTTAGGTGTGGCTGTGGGTTCATGGTTAGATGTTGCTATGGGTTCATGGTACAGTGTTGCTATGGGTTCATGGTTAGGTGTTGCTATGGGTTCATGGTTTGGTGTGGCTATGGGTTCATAGTTAGGTTTGGCTATGTTTTCTTGGATAGGTGTTGCTATGGGTTCATGATTAGGTGTTGCTATGGGTTCATGATTAGGTGTGGCTATGGGTTCATGGTTAGGTGTTGCTATGGGTTCATGGTTAGGTGTTGCTATGGGTTCATGGTTAGGTGTTGCTATGGGTTCATGGTTAGGTGTGGCTGTGGGTTCACGGTTAGATGTTGCTATGGGTTCATGGTACAGTGTTGCTATGGGTTCATGGTTAGGTGTTGCTATGGGTTCATGGTTTGGTGTGGCTATGGGTTCATGGTTAGGTGTGGCTATGGGTTCATGGTTAGGTGTTGCTATGGGTACATGGTTAGTTGTTGCTATGTTTTCTTGGTTAGGTGTTGCTATGGGTTCATGGTTAGGTGTGGCTATGGGTTCATGGTTAGGTGTGGCTATGGGTTCATGGTTAGGTGTGGCTATGGGTTCATGGTTAGGTGTTGCTATGTGTTCATGGTTAGGTGTTGCTATGGGTTCATGGGTAGGTGTTGCTATGGGTTGATGGTTAGGTGTGGCTATGGGTTCATTGTTAGGTGTTGCTATGGGTTCATGGTTAGGTGTTGCTATGGGTTCATGGTTAGGTGTTGCTATGGGTTCATGGTTAGGTTTGGCTATGGGTTCATGGGTAGGGTGTGGCTATGGGTTCATGGTTAGGTGTTGCTATGGGTTCATGGTTAGTTGTTGCTATGGGTTCATGGTTAGGTGTTGCTATGTGTTCATGGTTAGGTGTTGCTATGGGTTCATGGTTATGTGTTGAAATGGTTTCATGGTTAGGTGTTGCTATGGGTTCATGGTTAGGTGTTGCTATGGGTTCATGGTTAGGTGTGGCTATGTGTTCTTGGTTAGGTGTTGCTATGGGTTCATGGTTAGGTGTTGCTATGGGTTCATGGTTAGGTGTTGCTATGGGTTCATGGTTAGGTGTTGCTATGGGTTCATGGTTAGGTGTTGCTATGGGTTCATGGTTAGGTCTGGCTGTGGGTTCACGGTTAGATGTTGCTATGGGTTCATGGTTAGGTTTTGCTATGGGTTCATGGTTAGGTGTTGCTATGGGTTCATGGTTAGGTGTGGCTGTGGGTTCACGGTTAGATGTTGCTATGGGTTCATGGTACAGTGTTGCTATGGGTTCATGGTTAGGTGTTGCTATGGGTTCATGGTTTGGTGTGGCTATGGGTTCATGGTTAGGTGTGGCTATGGGTTCATGGTTAGGTGTTGCTATGGGTACATGGTTAGTTGTTGCTATGTTTTCTTGGTTAGGTGTTGCTATGGGTTCATGGTTAGGTGTGGCTATGGGTTCATGGTTAGGTGTGGCTATGGGTTCATGGTTAGGTGTGGCTATGGGTTCATGGTTAGGTGTTGCTATGTGTTCATGGTTAGGTGTTGCTATGGGTTCATGGGTAGGTGTTGCTATGGGTTGATGGTTAGGTGTGGCTATGGGTTCATTGTTAGGTGTTGCTATGGGTTCATGGTTAGGTGTTGCTATGGGTTCATGGTTAGGTGTTGCTATGGGTTCATGGTTAGGTGTGGCTATGGGTTCATGGGTAGGTGTGGCTATGGGTTCATGGTTAGGTGTTGCTATGGGTTCATGGTTAGTTGTTGCTATGGGTTCATGGTTAGGTGTTGCTATGTGTTCATGGTTAGGTGTTGCTATGGGTTCATGGTTATGTGTTGAAATGGGTTCATGGTTAAGTGTTGCTATGGGTTCATGGTTAGGTGTGGCTATGGGTTCATGATTAGGCGTGGCTATGGGTTCATGGTTAGGTGTTGCTATGGGTTCATGGTTAGGTGTGGCTATGTGTTCTTGGTTAGGTGTTGCTATGGGTTCATGGTTAGGTGTGGCTATGTGTTCTTGGTTAGGTGTTGCTATGGGTTCATGGTTAGGTGTTGCTATGGGTTCATGGTTAGGTGTTGCTATGGGTTCATGGTTAGGTGTTGCTATGGGTTCATGGTTAGGTGTTGCTATGGGTTCATGGTTAGGTGTGGCTGTGGGTTCACGGTTAGATGTTGCTCTGGGTTCATGGTAAAGTGTTGCTAAGGGTTCATGGTTAGGTGTTGCTATGGGTTCATGGTTAGGTGTGGCTATGGGTTCATGGTTAGGTGTTGCTATGGGTTCATGGTTAGGTGTTGCATCCGTTACAAGACCATGGTGCTTGCCTATGGAGCAGTGAGGGGAACGGCACCTCCGTACCTTCAGGCTCTGATCAGTCCCTACACCCAAACGAGGGCATTGCGTTCATCCATCTCTGGCCTGCTGGCTCCCCTTCCTCTGCGGAAGCATAGTTCCCGCTCAGCCCAGTCAAAACTGTTCGCTGCTCTGGCACCCCAGAGGTGGAACAAGCTCCCTCACGACGCCAGGACAGCGGAGTCACTCACCACCTTCCGGAGACATTTGAAACCCCACCTCTTTAAGGAATACCTGGGATAGGTTAAAGTAATCCTTCTACCCCCCCCCACAAAAAAAATAAATAATAATAATAATAATTGTAAAGTGGTTATCCCACTGGCTATAGGGTGAATGCACCAATTTGTAAGTCGCTCTGGATAAGAGCGTCTGCTAAATGACGTAAATGTAAATGTAAATGTGTTGCTATGGGTTCATGGTTAGGTGTGGCTAT